>NW_028277252.1:1800000-1955364 GCF_059751315.1 Micrasema longulum
AGTTCAACAATGTTTGATTATGTCCAAATGCTTGCAGACTGGCTGGATTTCCTCAAGGTTTCAGCTCTTTTACTTCACAAAAGTCAACAGATGGAAGAGTTGAGGAAATGTGGATGTTCAAACATAGGCAGAATGGTGAATGTTACACAGTGTGTAAAGTGGCCACTTAAACCAGCCAATGACAGGTCATAAGCCCTGTAAATGCCTAGACTTCCAAATTTCTTCTCGAAAACTTTTTCCCTCTCTGTTGAAATAAATTTAAATCAGTTATAAGTTAACTAATCTTTTTGGTAACAACGACAAATATTTTTTATTAACATATTACAACAGAGATGAAGAACATTTCAGAGAAGGTAAATAAAGTCTAGGCATCTACGGGGCTTATGACCTGTCAATGGCTGGTTTAAGTGGCCACTTTACACACTGTGTAACTGTAAAAAAATATTTTTTAGTAAGTTTGTTGTTTTTAACAGATCATAGCGATCTGTTTCGATGTTGTATATATATATATATTTAGTTGGATAATTTATTAAGTGCCATTTTTGTGAAAATCACCTCAAGGGCGCTGTACAATTAATAAATATCCAAGTACGTCTTGAAGCTACAGAGCGCATGGACGTTTGGGATTCTAGTTCCTCGTTTTCAATTAAGATCAAGCAAAAATTATAACAGATAGGAGCGTCTACAGGACGTCTTGCAGCTACAGAGCGCATTGACAGTTAGAAATTTAGCCCCCATT
This sequence comes from Micrasema longulum, assembly GCF_059751315.1. Classification (NCBI taxonomy): domain Eukaryota; kingdom Metazoa; phylum Arthropoda; class Insecta; order Trichoptera; family Brachycentridae; genus Micrasema; species Micrasema longulum. Next base: position 1,800,740 of record NW_028277252.1, read on the forward strand.
TACACATTTTAAAAATTGAAAAATAAATTTAGTATATTAAAAAATAATAATAATATGAATAATAAAAAGGAGTAAGATAACAACACGCCTTGCAGCTACTAAGCGCATAGACGATTGGAATTTTAGACCCCGTTTACAAAATTTAGGTATTTTAAAGTTGATATATTAAAGCTAGATAACCGATCATCGTGCAGCTACAAAGCGCATGGACGAGAGGAATTCCAGCAAAGTTAAAACAATATCAATAAATTTATAAAAAAATAGAGTATAGTAGTAAACATGCCAAGAAGTAAGCAATAAAAAACTAAATAAATCAAACACTGTTTCAACTCCATGGTTAACAAAGGGAGATAGATGTCCGAAGAGAAGCTTTTGTAGACAGTAGGTAGATATCGTCGCCATGTGGCCCGCTGGCTGGTAGATAGTTTCTGGAAACGCACGTGTGTAGTACTATTATGCCTTTTGTTCCAATCCGTATTATTTCGTTTTATGAGACGCAACATTCCTGTTCAAATTCACTTTTACATGAATATTAAACAAACGCGTGTATAAGCGGTTTGATTTATCATTTTGTATATTATTAGAAGGCAGATATTTGAAATATTATGTATTTATCATTCAGTAATAACTTCAAAAAAATTGCGACAAGCCCAGACACAACCTTCTGCCTGCGCAGTTACGCGCGGACTGAAGTAAAATTCACTGCGCTCCGTCTAATTAGGAAATAAGGAACTGGGTAAGTCTGTTAGTTCCTATAAGGTGGTCACTGGTCACCTAGTACAGAATTTACAAGTCAGAGCATGCGAAACTTGAGATCTTTAGTAGTTCTGTTGAAGCGATTCTACCAAACGTTTTCATGTTTATTTTTCGTATATCGTGACAGTTTTATAACAAATTTAGCACTTAAATCGGTGAACGCGATGGTATTATAATACTCAAGTACAAATATAACTCTTTTATGCGAAAGTATGCCAATAAATTTATTTTTAGTTTATTTCAAAGCATTTAATTCTAAAAACTGTATTAGTAGTAGTATGTACCTAGTACCGAGTGACTGCTTTCCTTATTAAAAACCTCACCGCACGCCCCAGGTGCATATATATTCATTTTAAAAAAAGACTTTACAAAGTAACATTGAAAAACGTACTATTGAAATTAATCGAGTTAGTTGGAATTTCCCCCCAATGCAATGATCAGACCGTGCTTTACGGTTTTGAAAACAGATTTATACCCGTATGCAGAGACAAACCTTAAGGTGAGGAAAGTACATTATATTGTCTTCACCTTCAGGTTATTCTCTGCATTTGAGATTAGAATGTACTTTCCTCGCCTTAAGTTTTGTCTCTGCATACGGGTATTAGTCACAAGTCTATGACAAAATACATAGGTACTGATTTATACTTTTTTAAACATGGTGTTTAAAAAAAACCGTCACCATTTTACCGTATTTGATATCTTATTGGCTGACTGCTCTGTAAAGACATTTTAACATAAGTGAACACTAATCACTATTTTTATATGAATTTAAATTAAAAATGCAACAGGAAAAGAGTCCAGACAAGAAATTATACCTGGGTCCGATAGTCCGGCGCGAGACAGGAAATGTTTACAATTTTGATCGTCGCTTTAATTTAAAATCAATTTATATGTAAAGATAAAGGCTAGTGAATTGATTCAATTAACTCCACGGGTTAACCACATTATTATAAGACTTAAAAGGGTATTTAATAATGAGATTTTAACATTCAGAAACATATTGATAAGAATAAATTGATAATAATGATTTAGGAGACTTGTTGAAATAAAAGCGTAGTAATAGTGCTAATGCCGTGTCAATTATGTAAGAAAAAATAATTAAGATACCATCGAGTCATGGCCTCCAGTTTCCAAGTCCTCAGACTGAAAACAAAGCCGTTTTAATGAGCCCAATCTCAATAAAACGCAATTAATGGAGTTGATCCTATTAAGTGGAATGGATTTCACTTTCATAAACGGGCATTCTAATTACTGAGGAATTCCCGAAGGTTTTCCTATAAAACTCTTTAAAGTATTATTAAGTATTCGATTATTTAATTAACTCGAGTGCTTTGCTCTCCATAATAAACAATTTATACCATTGAGTTATCGAGTCAATCAATTAGGTAGAACAAACGTTCTGGAAATATGACAAAATATTACGTCATATTTTGTGCTTGAACATAAATATTTCAGTTCATTTTCAGAAAAATATTGAACTTGAAGTATCTTCGAGCACCCGATAGCAAATTGCTCGAAAGGCGATTTATAGGGACTTACTACATATATTATGCCAATATATTTATTACGTTTTTGGAAATAAGTCTGTCTGTAGGATATATTTTTTTTAAATTTTATCAAAACTTGCATGGAAAAAAATGCAAATGAACAGCCTTTAATAACAAGGAGATGGAAAACCTCATTGAGAAGGGAATATAAAAGTGTATACAATAAAGGGGTTAGCTTGTTTAAAATATTTGGCGTTTTGTCAAAGTTTGACCATCCATATTTCTTTAATTTAAAAAAAAGTCCAATCAAAGTTTGGACAAACATTGAAATATTATAATAAATAATAGATAGTGTACTTTTTTATCATGGATTTAAAGTTACAATAGATCGATACGTCTAAACAGAATTTTATGAATGCGCAGTGTTAAGCAAAGGACACTGCTTTTTTAAACCAAATGCAGCGTATTTCGATCATCTGTTACGTGATGGCAAGGTGATCGTTTCTACGCTTAAGGTACCGGTCCAGTAACAATGAAATGATGCGGTTTAAAGGACCTATAAAATCAATTTTTCAAGTCCAACTTCGTCCGTCGGGAATCGAGCCCACGAACTTAAGAATGGTAGACGAACACGCCAATCACTACACAACGAGGCGGACATATCTCCACTCGATTTTCTTATTCAGGATTTTTACCCGAGAGCAGCCATCGAGTCGAATACGCTCTTCCGGACTCTGGTTCTATTTCTTACACAAAACCTTATTCTCAAAATTGTGCTTATTGTTTTAGATTTTTTTAACAAGACTTTTCTGTTCACTGATAACTATTAACCCTCGTCTTGGACACATTTTTTTACACATTTGACAGTTGAAAAGGCTTCAGAATCACAAACATAAATATATATTTTTACACATTTGACAGTTGAAAAGGCTTCAGAATCACAAACATAAATATATATTTTTACACATTTGACAGTTGAAAAGGCTTCAGAATCACAAACATAAATATATATTTTTACACATTTGACAGTTGAAAAGGCTTCAGAATCACAAACATAAATATATATTTTTACACATTTGACAGTTGAAAAGGCTTCAGAATTACAAACATAAATATATATTTTTACACATTTGACAGTTGAAAAGGCTTCAGAATCACAAACATAAATATATATTTTTTGTTTCAATTGAAGTTAATCATTTTATATTTTTTGAATCTTGAAATGGAGCACACATAAACGTACTTTTACTTTGCTCTAATAATAACAATGTACATATATGTATTTCATTTATAAGTTGTTTGACACATATTCCTAAACCTTATGTTTGTATTTTGATTTTTTTTCTTTATAAATGTTATTCCCATCAAATATTTTTTTCTCGCCTTGTGTAAAAGTGGATTTTGTGACTTCGCCTTTTTCTTAATGGGAGTGATTTTTACCCTTTCTCTGGTATTGTGATCATGTTCATGTTGGCTTTGACAATTTGACAACAAAACCACTGAACTTCCTCATTGTGATAATGCAGTTGAAAATGAAAAATGCGATTAAGCAGTTTGAACTGAATTCTGTTTTACTCGTGTGTTAGTTCATGATAATAAAATAAAATCATACATATCCTTTAGGATACGTTGCCAAGAAAAGGGTTAAAAAGGACCCAACAAGGTATTCAATTTCCTCATTTTCAATTAATTAAGATAATTTCTTATATTATTATGCGTACGTATCCTTACCGGAAGCATAAAGGAATATAAAATGGCGCTCCTAATTAAGAAATAACAATCAAACAGCGTATATAACAAGAAGGTTCGTTATTTTGAGAGGCATAATTATGCACACATTTTTGTATATAAAACCGACCATTTGCATAATTAGAGCGGGTACAGGATGCACGTATAATGAACGCTATTTAGCGGTAGTACTTAACTAAAAATATAATTCGGGTAAATAATTACCAAATACACGAAAAAAGTTCCGTGATTGTTTGCAGCGATAGACCACGTTAATTTAAATCTAAATATTTGACGTAAATTAAAAATAATTAGGCATTAGCACAATTTAAATAGGTAACCCCGAGAATTTCTTGTACTCACAATTTAAATAACAAAAATTATATATTTTTATTGAAAGGAGGGTGAGTGCCGGGAAGTGCCAAATCAACCTTGGCAAATAAATTAGCAGTTCACAACGGAGTCCTGGCGCCGACCCTGATGTATGGGAGCGAATTACGGACTTGGAAAAACAGGAATGAAAGTAGGCTGAATGCTGTCAAAATGCCAGCTCTCAGGCGAATGTCTGGTAAAACTATGTACGATAGATGCATAAATGTCGAGATCCGTACATTAAGTAAGGCAGAGATGATCATTATCGATAAAATTAAGAAAGGAGCTCTGGTTTGGATATTTAGAGCGAATGGACAGCGAAAGAACAGCTAGAAAGATTTTGCGATGCGAATGTTGGTAGATGCATAAATAGGGGGAGACCGAGAAGGACATGGTATGACGAAATCTAACAAACACTTGAAGATGGACATGCCAATAGTCGGAATAATCGGCGCGCGTGCATGAGGCGATGTATGAATTTAGAGGAAGCGAGATCTGTATGCAAAGACATAGAGATATAGCGTTCTATCTTTTCTGCCTACCCCTGCGGGGAACCGGCGTGATGGTTTGTTTATTTGAAATATTTATGGTTTTTGAAGATTTTTCTGGAAAATAATAGATTTAAAAATAAAAAATAATAATTATAATCCAACAACATAAACAAATGCAAAGGGACAGAATATTTGTAAAAAATATTAAAATTATCATTTTTTATGGATCTAGTCACTTAACTGACCTTTAGGCACCTTTCGGAGTGTCAAATGTATTATTTTGTTGAATAAATATGTATCTCACATCAATTTCTATGTAATTACGATATTATATTTTGTCTATAGTAAAAAAAAATCGAAAAGGGAAGAGAATTTCAAGAAATAAAAAGAATTTTAACGCATATTATTAATTAAATAAAATAACATCAGTTTACCATGTACTTATTATAGTGTTCTAGGCTATGTCCGTGTTAAGCCATAACAATTAGCAAGAAAAATATATATAATAATTACATGTGATACAATAATAATATAAATAATAAAAACTGTAAAAGGTATAAAATCAAAAACAATTAAATACACATAGGCACATACATAATACACATATATTTAGATACAGACATAACAAAGCATACAAGATAATTAAATTATTTCAATTAATTGAATGTACAAAAATATAATTGAAACACAGTATCTCGATTGTCATAATAGAAAAAAAGATTTTGATTAATATATCATTGGATCCGAAATAAATCTATAAGGTTCTGGTCCCGTGGCTAGTGTAGCATACTCACGGATCAGAGGGCCGAGGTTCGTACCCCTCTCTACCCCAACTTGATTCCAATTTTCTAACGATGAGTTGTTTATTTATTTTACTCATTGAAAATGGCCTCAAAAATTGAAATATTATAGTAAATTATAAAAACGCAATGATTTTAAAGGTTGTTTAAAGTGCAATATTTCATTGTTGAAGCTTAAGACTGGTCACCTTACGTTTATGTAACAGATGAGCAAAATATGCTACATTTGCACATGCACCATTAGGTGCGGAAAGGGGAATGATGATAATTATGATTAAAATGCAACTACTTATTTTTATTTAAAATATATATATATATGTACTTGCTAAAGTGATGCACAGCGGCTTAGTGAAAGAAGAAGAAAAAGTATTGTAAAATTTTAAAAAAACATTGTTTTTATATACTCTAACAATAAGTATGATTATTTTTTTTACCAGAGAATTGGAGAATAGTCCTTAACGGGTTTTTTTAGTACTAAAAAGATTTATCCAATACACCCAAAGCTTTGATTTCAAACACGAGGGTGCAATTCAATATGAAATTACCTTAATATTATTTGTACTTACATACACACACTTAAAGGTACCTATTCCTGGAATTTCACGTGTATTGTTAAATACAATACACCTTTAGAACAAGGGGTACAAAACGGTTGGAAATGAAAGATATGTTAAACCTTATTTTTTTACTTATATTGAAAAAATCATGTTTCAAGAAAATTTTTACATTATGTACAGACTATTTCGGTTTAACTAATGACATGGCAGTGTAATGACTAATATACTACTCACGCTTGGAAGTTTCCGAAAACACAAAAATTAAACGTGATTTTCTCAAGCCTAGTAATTATCAACTGTATTTGGGCCTCCTGGAATGTTGTGGTACATTTTTTTAAGTCACGGGTTTGATTCACTCCAAAAAGTTAGATACATAATCAGATTTTGAAGTTACCTGGTTGTAGTAATTACTCTACGGTATTATCATCTCTTTTTTCAAGTCAATAATATAAAGGCTTATTCCGCTATTAAATAAGATATGAATAAAAAAAAACTAAATAATAAACGAATCTAATATATTACAATATTTAATTTGTCTAAATGTTTGCAGACAAAAGACTGGATTTCACCCCTTCGGGAATCATTTAGATACACAAATCTGATAAACATATTACAACAGAGATGAAGAACATTTTAGAGAAAGTAATATATAAGTCTAGACATCTACAGGGCTTATGACCTATCATTGACTGGTTTCTGTGGCCACTTTACACACTGCGTAATTTGAACATCTATATTCCTTAAATTGTTTCATCTGTTGATGTTAGTGAAGTTAAAAAGGTGAAACCTTTATTTACGTGAGTGAGAAATATCTCATTGAATTATTTAACCTACATATTAGGCAACGCCTGAATGTTTTTTTTTCAATATCATTAACATCAACAGATGAAAGAATTGAAGGAATAAAGATGTTCAAATGTGGGCAGAATGGTGAATGTAACGCCCATAAGCCCTGTAGATGCCTAGACTTCTAAATTACCTTCTCTAAAATGTTATTCATCTCTGTTGTTATATGTTCATGTTGGCGGCTTTCCAGGGAATTGAATCCAGTCCTTGTCTACTAAAATTTGGACAAACTTAAAATATTGTTGATAAATCTGATAAAGTTAAAAATAAATCAAATATCGATAGTTGCGAATCACTGCTTTTCATATAGCCCCTCATTACGGTGAAGTGGGGTACGGGGGACAGGGGACGGCTATAGCGTGCAGTGGTAAGTTTCACGTATTGGAGAAGGGGAGGTTTAGAATGCAAAATAATATAAATGGTGGGTACCAAATACATTTATATCGTCCGGGGGAGACTACAGCACAATGGTATCGAGCATTTAACGATATGAATGATTCGATCTGTCGCCATTATTTAATAAGTTTCGTCACTTTGGATAGATACGTCAAATTAGACGGAATCTATTGTGTTACAACTCACCCCCGAACGAGACCTATAATTTATAGGCAATTTCCGCGCTTCGAATACAATAAGACGAATACAAATTTACCAGTGTTGATGCTATTCGTAAGAAATTACACCGTTAACATGTAAACGACAAAGCTGTCTTAAAATTGAAAAAAAAAAAAACGTTATTAAAAGGAAAATGATATGTTCTACTTTGCTATTCGCTTCTGAAAAATACAGACGAAAACGCAACGCGGACACATACGCAAAAATACGATAAAATTGGTATAAATAAACTATTTGATTTATCAGTTTTATTTTTACTTTCTGGGTACAAGCAAACAATTAAACAGTTAAAAAAATTTTTACTCGTATCTCATAATATATAACTAAAAGCATATTGTTCTCAAATAGAAAAAAAACGTACTATAGTATAGAGTGAGTTTCTAGAAACCATATTTCAATTACGTTTTTCTATACATATATAATTTTTCTGTTGAATTAAATGATACTATTACATATTTTGTATATTTGATTACGTATGAATCTAAATTTGTATAATTTATATTTTCAAAGGTATATCTGATTATCTTTCTTACATTGTATTCTTTGGAATTTAATTATTAATAATTTATATCTTATTTTTTCTGGATTGTTATTCTATTGCATCATATTTCATTATAATTTAATCTAATTAATTTAACTATATAATTTTTATTGTTAATTATTATGGCTTGAGACGGGCACGCTTGTTTTAATGTTAAGTTCACTAACATTTGAACAAGTGTAATTTTAAATGAATGAATAAATAAATAGAAAAATCACAATAATAAAACAAAATAGATAATAAAAATTTAATGCAAACTTTGAACAATAGTGTTTATTGCGTTATTGATTTTCTTGTGACATTTTTTATCAACACGCTATTTAACTATAAATATCGAAGTGTGTTCGATTTTTTGTAGATTTTTAAAATACAAATTTTATTTAACCAAACTTGCCGGTGTAACTTATGTATTTATGAATGTATTTAAAAAAAAATATCTACATGAGTGTAAAATTCTAAATCATTATTTACTTATTTAATTCTTTCTAATTCTTAATAATACATAGTACACAATACACGTAATTTCTGTATAATAGTACATTTGCAATTCGTTTCGCTTTTAGCAAGGCTTAAAATAAATTTAATTTAACTAATGATTGTTTTTAGCACTTTATGAATAATATTATTTTTCGTAATTAAGAAATGTGAAATAAATTAAGTTATGGGTAACCAATTACAAAAGATGAAAATCAATGATAACCAAATACTTTTTTAATTATCTAAAAAACAGTCAATTCTAATGGTACTTGTGACACTTAAAACTGTTAATTAATCACCAAAATATAAGCTTCACGCCTGCCTGTAACTTTAATATACAATATTCGATGTCTTTATTCCACGCCATAAACATTTATAGCGGGAATTACGAAAGACTTTTGAATTAATTCGGAAGACATTGAGTTATGGCTTAATAAAACCTTTAAATCTAATTAGATGTATCTTGATTAAGATAATTTACATATTGGTGTATGAATCACGGCGGTATTTAATTATTTAAAATATTTAATTTGTACCAGTAAAAATTTCCAGAAAACATATTTAATCAATGAGAAACTGAGATATAATTTATAATAACATTTTTACATGACTGTGTTACATGTTGACATGTTAAAATATAAAAATATCATACAAGTCCAAAGTGCATGTTCTATTTCATATAAAGATTCTACATCGGCCTGGACACAGAAAACACGATGGCCCCACCCCAGTTTTACGTGATCCCAAGTTGGACACATTAATTCTTGAATATATTTCTTATTTAATTATTAACAATTCAGTTATGTGTGAAATCGAACTAGTGGTCTTATTCTTGAACTAATTCGTTTCGTAAATTCATTTGTATGGTATGAGAGGGAACGATAGCGAAATACAATTTTGATTGCGTTAGAGTGAGAAAAATATATGATGAACGAACGAACTAACGAATAGAAAAAAAAATTGTAACAGAATAAGCCCGCAAAATCCTAGACGAGTGTTTTTGACTCGGCAGCTGCTCTAAGGCAAAAATCCTGAATAAAGAAATCGAGTGAAGATAAGTCCGCCTATTTATGCAGGAGTAGACGTATTCGCCTACCATTCTTGAGGTCCTGGGTTTGATTCTTGGCACGGTGGACGTGAAATATTATTATGTTAAAGTGTTTTTAAATTGCAATATTTCATTGTTCCTGAACTGGCACCTGAAGTGTAATACCGATGACCTCACCTTCATGCAACGGATGTTTTAGCAATTGTGCATTTGGTTTACCAATGCAGTGTCCTATGCACCACTTGGTGTGGAAAGGGAGATGCTGATGATTATTGTTGACAAGACTGGCATGAAATTTAAAGGTGTTTTTCTTACAGTAATATGTCTTAATCCTTGTTTGAGCACCTGACGACTGTATCATCTTGCCCTCACGTTACCAATCATCGAAATAAGCTGCATTTGGTATACTGATGTCGTGCCTTATGCATCATTAAGTGCGGATAATAATAATGAATAGTAATCATTTATTTATCTACCCCATGAATAAAGCATTTAAATTAAGGTAAACATTAATAAATTAAATTACATTGAGAGGTGTTAAAAAAAATATTATTAAAAACTACATAATAACTGATGATAAATTTGTATTATGGAAGCTTTTATTTTATTTGAGTAACGAGCGTAACTTTTATTGCCAACACAAGTGATTATTACATTCCTCGCTAGATTACAACGCCGGGTAAGGACTAAGGACCTCATAAGCAAATAAATACTTACCTAAGGGCTCCTTACACGAGTCCTTGATAAATTTGCATTCCTCTAGATCCTTGTATTATAATATTCTTCTTTGTGTGCGGAGCCTACGGTATTTTAATAACAATAATAAGCGGAGCAGATGCTGTCGATGATAAATTGCCCCCACCCAGTAACTTCCCCTAGGGTGTATTTTATTTTAAAAGGACAAATTAAATATGTGTACGTGCATACGTTACACGGAATTTTTTTGCTCGAGTGTGTGTGAAAATTATTATTACGAACAAATCTAACTCTACACGTTTTATTAAAAACAGATTATTAAGACGTTAGACAAACGACACCCTAATTTGAAAAGTGACTGAACACTAAACAATTATACTTTTTGTTATGAACAATAAAAGAAAACTAAAATTAAACTAATGCTGCGCATGATAAACTAATTGTTTTTCTGATTGTTTTTAAGTAAGAACCCTTGGCTTTCACTATGCATAAATATTTTGAATATATTTTCTAAAAATATCATACTAAATAAGAATTTGTGTACCACTATTATGTATGCGATATGATAATTTGATTTTACCTTCAAGCAGAGAAATGATTCATTTGAAAATTTGCTTATTTTTTTTTTCTAAGTTAGCAATGTATTAAGCACACAATAATTATTCATTTGTTTTCCTTAAATAAATTTTACAGGTACATAGCAAACATCTCAACAGTTTGATGGCAGACTGCAAATGATACTCTTTATTATAGAAATCTTACAGTATTTAATTAAATACAAGGTAAAAGAAAACAATACCAATTATAGATTTTATATTTTTATTGTTATGGATTCCGAAGATTCGAGTACATGAAGAGTAATTAGTTGCGAATTTTTAGTGACAAAAAATATTTTGTCTAAAGCGAATCAGTTTTATTTTCTCTGAAATTAAAATAACAGTTTCTTGAGAATAATAAAACATCTGATTTAGAATTACATTAGGAACAAATTTTCACAACAATTATTACATACGCGAAATATTGAAATGTGTATTTTTTTTTTCAATTGTTTAAAAAAAAATTATACTGAGTAGGTACATAAAAATACCTTCATGATCAAGTTATTACCTAATACATCATTCATGTGACTTTTGTCCTAAAAGACCGAAGATTAAAATCTAATTTAGGTACTATAAAAGCATGTAATTTTTAATTAAAAAAATATTTTATTTTACATCAACAATGAACTCATTTTTGTTCGTAATTGAAGAGGCTTACTGTAAATATTTGATTAATTAAAAATCATTTAAAAATAAAATTAGATTGAAAAATTAATAATTTTGCATGAGTGAAACGCGAAAGCTTGATTATAAAACGTCATTTAAACCCTTTTTAATTAGGGATATGATTTTGTTATTGTTATGGCATTTGTGTACGGCTCCCCAACGTATGAGACCAAATTAAATTACTGAACTATTGAAAAGGGTGGTAAAAAGGGAACGTACAATAACGCTCTCAGCCAAGTAGGGGATATTAGGATACGTTAACGATCGATTCAATGATAAATTGATATTTTATTTTAGCAAATTGAAAAACATACAAACATACACATTACTGGGGTGCTGCGATATGCCCGGTCACAGTTCCGTATTGAATTTTACATAGTGCAACGTAAAGATGTCTTACATTTTTCTCTTTGCATCAAAATATCATGCAATTTGAAGGAGTATTTGTTGTTTTATTTTTTATGGTAGTGTGTGTGATTTCGTTACAGAAATATTATTTAATGCTTGAAATAATAGCGAGCTATTTAATGGAATAATTAAGGATAAATGGACGATGAAATAAAATCGATTTGTGATCGATGTCGAATTTTTCTTGTACTCCAAATGTTTTTTCCAGTGTATGTTATTTTATATGTAGATATGCCATGTATATTTGAATGGTGTTTTTGTTCTGCATAATATATATGGCGATATGCGTGTTGTTAAAGTGTTGTACATAATAACGTTGGTATACTGGCAAAAAACGTTAACTCGAAAATATGCGGATTCGACTTAATGATGCAGTTTTGTAAAGTTTTCAAGGCTCTACAAACTGACAAAATACACTAAGTTATATTAAATTTCATATATCTGTAGTTTAAAAATAAATAGTAGAAACAAAAAAATATTATGCTAGGTTTTTAACGTATATATGTAATTTTCCCCAAATACCTCCTTTCACCTTTTCGAAATTTAAAACGTTTGGGGTAGTTTTTGTGTAACTAATACCTACAGATTTTTATTTTATTTCCTGTGCATTAATATAATGATGTATTGGTACGAATATATACTGGCATAAAACGTTAACTCGAAAATATGCGGATTTGAGTTACTGATGCGTTTTGTAAAGTTTTTAACGCTCTGACAAAACACACTAACAAACTGACAAAATACACTAAGTTTTATAAAATTTCATATATCTGTAGTTTAAAAATAAATTTAAGGTTAAGTCGTATACCGGGTATTTTATTCAGGCTAAAAGCTCTAAATAACTTAATATTTACTTAATATAAAATTAGGTAACGGAAAAATTAAAAACATGTTTTTAAATGAGCACTTAACATCTTAGTATATTAAAATAAGATATAAAAGAGTAAAATTGGAACAAAACTTAAATGCTTGAATTCTCAAAACAGGGATTTGAGAGTTGAAAGTTTTATGCCAGAATACCCACGATGTATTGTCCCAACTCAACACAAGACTTTGGTTCCACGGAGTTGGGATTTGTGTCTTAATAAATGTTACTTAAATACATTGTGAATAAAATTTTTAAAAAATTAATAAAATAAAACAAATTAACAAATGTTTCTTAGTCAGTTCGATTTCAGCGGTGAATCAAAAAACCCCGTGAGTAAAGAATCAGACTGAATTTTCACAGGAAACTCACGCCCCTCTGATTTTTAATTATAGCTGATTGAAACATAAAATATATCGATTTTATAAATGAATTTTAGTTCCAAGAATTTATCATTCGTAATTTGGCGTAATGATAAGGATAATAATGCAACATAAATATTAAAACCGAGGGTTTTACCTTGATATTAATAATAAATTATTAAAATGAGTTGCAATGCAGGGGTCAATGGAAAACCGCCATCGTTTATGATCACCGTTTTTGGGAAGACCAACAAAACCAGCAGCAAAAATACTATTTCTTTTATGTTCAATGCGCAACTTGTGCGTGGTATAACAGGTAGCGAATATACTATAAATTTTTAGTTGAATGTGCACATTGAACTTAAAAGAAAGAGTCAGTTTACTAGTTTACTGATGTTCCCATAAATAGTGATCATGCTCAGTGGCGGTTTTGCACTAAACCCCTTCACTTAGAGCACCAATAATTGCACCAGTCAAAAATATTTATAAAACATACTTTAAGCGTTATTTTGAATCGCTATTCAAATGTTGACTATTGAAATATTTATGTACATTGTAGTACGCATTCTATGGTAGCTGCATTTTAAACGATTAGGGGAGTCCTTAATTAAATTTGCAGGCTTCAAAAGACGAGAGAACACCTCTGGTTTCGCGTCATGGGGCGCCCGCGCACGCACCGAACCGCAATATTTTTTGGGGCGGATCTAGTAAACCACGCCGAATCGAGCGATTGCTTGCATTATCAAATGATAACACACTGATAACATTCTTTGGGAAATATTACGGTTATGAATGTGATCCAAATCCAAATGACAAATTTTTATGTAATTTTTGTATCGCAATATCTTGACAGTCAAAACGTCATTATAACATGTCTGAAAAAATTGAAATGTCTTGTATTCTCTGTGTTTTGTTGAGTTAATTTTAAAATATGACGAGTTCAATTTATATGAAAACCGTATTGTGTTGATTGACGAATTCTACGAATATCAAATATCAAGGGGAAAACTTCATACGTAGGTATTACTTAAGATTGAGACGGTCATGCCTCTATGGTTATGACGAAACCTGTTTATTAATAAGAAAAAATAACTCAAAAGTATTTATTAGAATTGCGTTCTATCGATAGAGTTGGTAGAATAATCTAATAAATATGGTTTGATGCAAAACAATAATATATAAAGTAATATCCAGTACATAAATTGGTGGTTAAAAGTACATTTATAAAAATGCACTGTTATAGAATTATTACGATGGTCTGCTCGTAATACAAAAGAAAACCCTATATTACATATTATAAATATACTATCACCGTTGCAAATTGTATGCATAAAATAATTTACGTATGTGTAAAAAAATATTTTAAATTATGCAAAACAGTACCTAAAGCATAAAGAAATCTTTCGTAAGATATATGCTGCAGTCTATTTAAAATGAATATAGTTCATGGTTCATTAATCATTATATAACTATTATTTACAGAATTCAAGCTTTAGCAAACTTTTTCTTTCGTCTAAACTAAAAAGCACTCCGAGCATCTGTTAAGATAATATAATGCTAATATAATATCAAACTCTACAAGAAATTCTCTTATTTCATTCTGGCTACAGACTTGTATCGTCGTTTCTAATGCAACAAATTTTTGTAAGCAGTATTTTTAGTTTCGTGATTTTTTAGTTACAAATGCATATGGTTTAATATAAAAAATACAACAGTATTATTTGTCAATGCAACGAAAATGGTATTCATGGACGCAGTATAATGTTTTCAAATAATAAGAAGTACAAACCATAGTTTATTATATTGATTTTAAAATCAAATTTATATTTAAAACACATTATACTGATTTACTAGTTATTCATTTAATTAAAATAAAAACCCTTTGTTTTTAACCACTTATTATTTATATGATTACCGATTGGTTTTTAAGCTTAAAATTGCTTCTTTATCAAGTTATAATTTACAATTGAATATATTTAAATCGTATTTATTTTTATTCATAGAGCTGTGTGATTTTACTAACTATTTTTATAAAAGTTGGGATTTAATTTTTCCGAATTGTAAAACTGGTATTTATAACTAAGTACATAGGTAATACTATCTCAGCAATATGTATTTAAGTTTTATAAGCTTAGTAAACTAGCAACATAGCGCATCGTCTTGAATTAGCAAAACAATTTTCTTTCCACATTGATTTATTATTGTAATTTACGATTCTTCAATAAATACATTCACTTGTAGGTTGTATACGATAAGATTTTATAAATATGGTATCATAAATTCGCAATCCCCAGTCATACAAACCAATATCGATATCAATTCACATCACGATTCTAGCCGGATCTTTCAATTCGCTACCTAATTATATGTTCGATCAGATTTCGAGAATTGTTTACTGCCATTTCATTAAATACCTTCTAATTAGCAGAAAACGGGTAGGTATCGCGATCCCTGCGATATACAAAGAAGTTACTGGTATTCAATAAAATATAATTATTTCCAACAATCAAATTTAAGCTTGATTTATAGTTTACATTTACATAATATGTGTCATTCGGGTATTTTACAAAAAAATAACGTTAAAAGGCAAACATTTCAATTGAAATATATTCTTATTGTTTTGTTTTTAATGAAAAACGATTTTATTTATGTATTATTCCCAAGAGTTGCTTTTTATGCCATCGATTTCCTAGGAGAAACTACTATACATTTCAATAATTGGTATTATTATACTAACACAGTTTTTATTGACTAAGTATTTGAAACACAACATCAATAATATAAAATTGTAAACCAGTAAAAGGTTAAATAGTGCGTAGCCAATTATACCAAAGACCACAAAAAAAAAACATATTTTATCCTCATAAAACAATATAATAATACATATGGGAGTTATTAAATAGAGATGACGCAACATACAACGCGGTTTTAAAATCGTGTTTTCAAAATTATCGTACAACTTTGCCGTGCAAAACGTGTAATTGAAAGGAATAATTTTATGCCGATTACTCTGAATTCAAAGCTGTACCTCGCGCCCTTATGCACTGCTTCATACTTGCTTAGCGTATTTAAAAACACGATTTCCCACCAAATACAAGATAAGCTCCAGAACCTATGTTGAACGGAAGTCGGGTGCTTAGTGCCGCATCTAGTGCAAAAATATATATCAATCATAGGTATATATATATTATTTTGTATATATATATATTGTTCCTAAAAATACTATTCAAATGAATAAAAATAAAGAAAGGTAGGGAAAGGAATAAAATAATGATTTTGACAGGAAAAAATTTCGACAATAATGTCCTTATGATGGGCTCAGCGTTTGTAGCCACAGCCTAAAAATGTTTTTTTTTATAGTTTTACTAAAATTTAACGACAATAATTTTTTCTCCGTCGGTTCTTAGTCTATTTTAAACGAATTAAAAATAAAGTGCATTTTCTGAAATGGTACTCTTCCAGTAAGTTCTACTTACAACGTACCCCGTTTTCGAAGTGAAAGTTTAAAATAAGTTGAAAGAAGAGTGAAACTTACGCGTATTATTTCCTCGTCAAAGGCTGACGGACAAAGTGTTTCCTAAGAACAGCAAGCTAGAGGACCATAATCTGCGCACCGTGTTTATATTTCCACAGACAGAATTTTACAAGTTCTAGAAGGGAATAGAATGTTAAGTAGCTAAAGTGGAATATGATTTTCTTCCCGCAGCGGCTGGACAGGAGAAACAGGGTTTGCGCGATTTTAAAACGATCGGATAAATCGAAACCTTACCACTTGGTTCTGTTTAGATAACCTAAAGAGAGCGGAATGACAATAAATGATAACTTAAATAAACGCGTAGTGTTCATTGCTTTCAACATACTCTAACGTGGAAATAATGATGGTAGAAGTTGATTAAAATTGTTCGATTATTTAAAAAAATATATTTCAGAAACACTTAGTCATGGAATTAAAAATAGTCCAAAAACCGCATACGAGCATCAAACAGAAGAGCGACTCAACTTCTCATAAATGAGTAGTTTTACGTTTTGATCCGTTAGTTTCTTTGTAGACGTCGCTCAGTACGCAACTCCTGATTTGAATTCAACTATGCCGTGTTGTGTCCTTTCAAAGTGTAGAAATACTGCTAGGATCTTAAGGAAACAGGATGGGACCACATTTCATGTGTAATTAGCAAACGATTGTTTAAGTAGCAAATACATTACTTAAAAATTGAATTATTTTTTAATCTGTCAGATTGTCGAAGAAGTCAAAATGGACATTTCGTTAGTGTTGCCAGGGTAGTAATTTTTTTCCCCTACTTCGCTCATCTAATTAGAGAACTAATGAAAATTGGACCTCGGATTGAACAACACCGTGGTGGACATTTGACCGACATTATCTTTAAATTATCAAATATTATTTAACATGATATAAAAAACAATTTTATGTAACATAAAATTTGTTTTATATTTCAAGTTTAAAGTTCATTAATTCAATGACCCTTTACTTATCTACTCTGTTGTGTCAATCAATATTTCCGCGTGCACAATAAAATTTTAGAGAAATTTACAGATTGCCTTTTTTTACCTTACATTTGTGTTGTGATTATTTTTTTCCCCATCGTGCAACATTACGCGGAGACATCACAAATGCGCGCGTCGAAAGTAGGGCATAGCGGGTGAATTATTGGACACAGTCCGATGTATTCAAATATGATTCTACCCTCCTTCTATGCACTTAGGACAATAAGAAATTACAACAGATAAAGAACATTTTAAAAAATGTTCTTGTATACAAAAAATTTGACAAACTCAAAATTTTGTTGACATGAAATACAGTTAGAAATAGTTACATACACACATAACTTAAAATATTTGAATGCGGAAAGCAGTTTGGTACATGATATGTACATTTCTTTCGTTCTATGCACTGCTGAGATTAATTTGTTTTGTAAAAAATGAGTAACAAAAATGATCAAGATACGCTGATATTGGTTTACCAATGCAGTGCCCTATGCACCATTAGGTGCGGAAAGGGAATTATGATGATGAAAAATGAGTAAAAAAAGGAGTACTATACGATTGCTTTACTAGAGCTTCCAAGAGACAAAATATGTTTAGATTAGTAGAATTGAAACTCGAATCGAAATCGTTAATCGAGTAGTATTTTTTTTTATCGGAACTTGTATCAACCCTGAGAAGTGCGGAGGAAGAAGATGCAGGAAGGGATGAAGTGGGAACAAGGGTGTCTTCGTCCCTTTCCTTCTCTCCCTGCCACCCGGCCTATCCCAGAGGGATGCTTTTGTAAAACAATTTAACGAGCTTAAAATTGAGCCGCAGTTTACATATTTTGAAGATAACTCGGATAAGCTTTTCCGTTTTCCAAATATTATTCGGAGATTTAATCGTTTTAGATAAGCAGTGATTGTTTTGAAACTGGGATAATTATGACATTTTAAACAATTAATTAATTGAATTGATGAGCCGAGCCTTGCGTGGGTAACGCATTATGTTGGGACGCATTATTATTATTTAAATATTAGCGCGCCTCATCAATCAAATGATTAAGTGCACTTAGCAGTATAAAGGGTGAACGATACAAAGTGTAGTGCTCTGGTACTTGGTAAGTATATCGGGTATATTACGAATGTAGGTGTAGTATCATCCCTCTCTATGCATGGTGCGGTCATCAAACGATAAAAGCTAATGGAATATACACAAAATACTACTTTGTCTGGTACTATACAGCATACACTGGATACACAGAAGCAGGCGCCTCTGTACCAGTGCGGTTACATTATATTCACACCGTAAATCACTTCGAAACAAAAAAATTACATTAAACAGAATTACCCGAGAATCGTATAAAATAACAATCAAATTAAATGAGTAGGCACACTTCGCCAGATACCAAATTTACGGAAACTTATTAATTAAATTTCACGCTGCCGAACGAAATATTTAATTGCCCGTAATAGAAAAATTAACCCATTATATTTTATGAGTAGTTAATCCAATTTCTGATGTTAAAATAGTAAAGTAGTAACTGGCAACAACAATCACTTCGGATTTAATAAGCCGTGGCCAATTAAATTGAATCATAAAAATAAAGAGTAATAATATTATCAACTCGTAACTGACCGTAGATTAAAGAATGGTCCGGCCTTGTATCCGAATACCATTCTAATTGTATTTACTGTGTGTGCCTTGTTTCACTACAGAACATTGTACGTACAACTGTCATTTGCGAAGCGAAATCAATGCCAAATATGAACGAAATGTTCAATTATCAATTAATTAAAAAAATAAAGCCCATAAAATTCTAATTAAAATAGTTCAGCTTTCAAAAGACGCGAACCATTTAAACTCCTTTCGTTTTTTTATGGGCTGTGAAAATTAATTACTTTGAAAAATGGCTCTGATTAAAACTTATCAAAGATTTGAGAACATTAACATATATTTTAACACAAATGATAAATTGACGGGGAGGTATAACATTTTTCGGGAAATGAGATAACACTAAATTCTTTAATATTTTATTAAAATAATTTATTATGGCACCTATTTCTCTAGGAAAAGGTAATTAAATACACCTAACCAAAAAACATAAAAAACCATCACACTGTTTTTGTCTTTGCATACAGAACTCGCTTCCTCTACATTCATACATCTTCTCATACACGCACGCCGATTTTTCTTACTCTTGACATGTCCATCTTCAAGTATTTGATGGACTTGATCGTGCCATGTCTCTATGTTTTCCTCGTTTTCTGCATCCATCAATATTCACATCGTAGATCCTTTTAGCCGTTCTTTCGCAGTCCATTCGTTCTACATGTCGAAACCAACGCAGCACCCCTTTCTTGATTCTGTCGATAATGCATGTCTCGGCCTTACATAGTTCAAGGATCTCGATAATTTTGCACCTTTCATACATCGTTTTACCACACATTCGCCTGAAGGATCGCATTTCGACAGAATTTAACCTACTTTCATAATTATTTTTTCCAATTCCATACTTTGCTCCCATACATTAGAGTTGGAACTAGAACTCCATTGTGAACTGGTAGTTTTGCCTCCTGCGACTTTATTTAATAATAAAGAATGTTAATAAACTATTATATATTAATATGGTGTACTAATTCGTTACAAAAAAAGTACATTTTAGTAGTAACATTTTAATCTTATTTAAAATTAGGAAACATTTAAGATTGAAAATTGGATTAAATTTACTTGAGTAAGTTCATCAAATACAAATAAAATAAATAATATTTTATATGCAATAATGAAATAATTTTTAGTTCAATTAGCAATATGAAATAATCCCGTCTTTCAAAAAATACGCGAATTAAAAAAAACACACAGCTGAGTACTAATGCTGTACCCTATGTATCACTGGATGCGGATAAGCGAATGATAATGGAATGGAAATAACGGCTAAAAAGATTTACGATGCGAATAATGATGGATGCAGAAAACGAGGAAGACCGCGAAAGATTGTGGCATGACCAAATTCAACAAATACTTAGAGAGGGATATGTCAAAAGTTGTAACAATCGTCGTGTGGGCATGGGAAGATGCATGAATGTAAAAGAAGCATGTGGTGTTCTAATCTCTTTGCCTACCCCCACAGACCACATACGGCATGATGCGTTTCGTTTGAAATTTCGTTATTTTTATAAATAATTAGATTATTACTAGCTTTTCAACAAAAAATATGGCAAGATATTCGTAACTTCGAAAATGAATACGTATATAAAATTTCGAGAACAACACACGGGAGTCCACTTTTTGCTGTTTTGAAGTTGAAAATGTAGAAATTTTCGCAGTAAGCTGTTTTATACGTGAATAAAACACCAAAGTCCACTTTCGTCATAAAAATGCTTTCATAAGTTGAAATCAAAATCTGTGGCAAATTTTGTTTTAATGATACAAACTTCAGTGGTCCCAGATACGCCATTTTTATATGCGCCATTATTATCAATATGAACCTGTGCAAAATAAAATTAACTTAAAATATTTCCTAATGACAGTCTTCTTCATCATTTTCTCCAGAAAAACCATACAGCGAATTTCTGTTGTATAAAATAATTTGAAAAAAAAAAAACAAAGATTTTCCATAAACCTAAAAATCTTTTTTTACATAATAAATAAGATGTTTTAGGCTGTGTGCTTTGAAATTGTGAATACTGTACTGAAAAAATTCAAAGCAGATTTATTTTTCTGAGTACAGACCTCGTTACTTTTTTATGTGATAGAACAAATAAAAATAGAAAAAGAGGTACAGATATATTTTAACCGACACAAAATAAAGCAGCGGAATGTCATAATATTAAAATTTCAATTAACTCGTGTGGGTGGAATACATAAAATATAAATTCAAACGTTTGTCCCTAATAACAGTAATATAAATATCTGATTGAACATAAAGCGATGGACAATTCACTAGGATTTATATCTCGAGACTCCTGACAATACACGATGCAATGATGATGTATGTGCATATGTAAATAATGGAGCTACGGAGTACTGTTAAACAATGGCTCTAAATTCTTAGGAATATTATGTCAGAACTCAGAAGTTCAGTTCTGAGAATAAAGAAAAACAATTATTTTTTAAAATAGCAAAGTTTTGCTTATAAAATGTTTTGAGCATGTATGTCCAAATACTTGCAAACTGGCTGGATTTCCTCCTTAGGGAGTTATTCAGATCTATCTTTTTTTAAATATATATATATACATATATATATAGAGCCCTGTATTTAGTAGCCTTACGTGTCATGTACAAGGCTAAGGTACTCGGAAATTTATTTATTTTTGGTTCGGGAAATGGGATGTTCGATCACTGATTTTGGTTTAATAATAATCGATTTCGACAATTTTTACAGCGCCGTTTTTGTGAGTAAGCACTTCAAGGGAGCTGTACATTTTACTTGAATATATATTTTTTTAATAAGGTCTATCTACAGGCTAACTCTAAGTTACTTTTTACTAACAGACAAATTTTACAAATCATGTAATACACATAATATGGTACTTTTAGATAAGTTTTTAATTTTTTTCTGAAAAGGGATTCTGTTGCACAATTTAAAACTTCTGAAGGTAGGGCATTCCACGCCAAAGTTCCAGCAAAAGCCATTGTTGCAAAGTCCAAGAACAATGGCGCGTATTAACTTTCAATGACAGTGTGGATATCTGTTAAGGATATTCCATCTTTCCTGCATTCAGCTTCAAGATTATGGCGTTGTAAACTGATCTAAATTTGTTGCAACAGGGAGAGAAAGCATTTTCGAAAAGGGACTATGGTAGTCTAGGCATTAACATTTGTCATTGGCTGGTTTTAGTGGCAACTTTACACACAGTGTAACATTCACCATTCAGTCTATGTTTAACCACATTTCCTTAACTCTTCTCATCGACTTTTAAACAGAGGCAGAATGGTGAATGTTACACAGAGTGTAAAGTGGCCACTTAAACCGGTCGACGACAGGTCATATACCATGTAAATGTCTAGACTTCCATATTCCCTTCTCAAAAATATTTTTCCTCTCTGTTGCAACAAATTTTAAGTTTTGCTTCATCGGGGAATAATTATTTAAAAAAATAAATATTTAACTAACGACAAAAAAAGTTTTGCTGTATCAAACAAAGCCCAGAAAATTCTCAAAAGTATTTTTCATCCGCCTGGACACGTGTGTGAAATAGAACGAGAACCCTGGACGAGTGTTTTCGACTCGAAACTTGAGAAATCGAGTGGAGATAACTCCGCCTCGTATAGTGGTTAGCGCGTGCGTTTGCCTACCATTATTAGGGTCCTGAGTTCGATTCCTAACAGGATGGACGAAAAAAGTTGATTACAAAGGTTTCCGCAACATATTTTTGTTCTGGAATGGTACCTGAAGTGTGGGACTGATCACCGTGCGTTAATGTAACAGATAATCGAAATACGTCGCATTTGCTTTACTTAATGCAGTTTCCTTTTTAACACTGAGTGTGGAAAAGGGAACGATGATAATACCCCGTCCCCTTGGGTTGATCGTAATACCACATATCAAGCGGAAAAAATACTCCTACATAAGCAAATATGCATTTCTCTTAACTTCTGCAGCCAAGCATTCCCAGTATGAAGTCTGACGGGTACAACCTTAGATAGTATTCGTACTTTCTTAAGTAAAGATACCTCAGGAATTTCTTCGAAACCATCTCCAGCACAACAGAACACTTCAACTTAGTAATTGAAGACGCATTAGTTAAACATTATTAATTAATAAGTACTTCATCATTATCCTTTCGGCAACTTTTAAGGTAAACGTTTGAGTTATTCTTTAATTTGACGGAGGAATTTAATTTAATGGGTCAAAGTGTTCATAACAATACGCTTGAGGTAAGAATTGAGTTCGTTTGAGCCGAGTTTAGTGAATTACACGTTGGAATAATAAACAGAACCCCGAAACAATGGAAACTGCGGGAGCTCACGTTAATTATGACTTCCGTCAGAATACAAGAATTTTGTCATTACAGATGCAAGCGATTATCAGCCCACTAGAAAACAATTACCACATACAATCTAACACCTAATCAACAATTAAGTCATAACAGCGTGATATGTTCTAATATTTATGAATCATAGTAAAAAATAGATCATTTAATTATAATGGCCTCAGTATTGATGTAGACATTTTTAACTGCACGTTGCATTTGTACAGAAAATTTCTTCATGGGGTCGATTATTTGGGATAGTTGCTGAATGTGCATCTTGAGTGGTTTATGCTATGTATATGTGCCGCATGTAATGTATATGTTTGTGTATGTTTTACATGTGCGTTCATGTGTGTGCGTGGATGGCGCGGAGTGTACATACGGTATTTTTATTTATTTTGATTTATTACCTCCATGGAAAACGCAAATGTCAACAATTATTCTTTTCTTCAACAGAAATTCTTAATTATTTTTTTGTCACATTTAATGTTCATATCTTTTGCATAATTTATATTGGTCTTTATATGTTAAAAAAATGTTGTTTTTAATACTTATTGTGTACGACTGTATGTTTTCTGAATAAAATAAAAAAAAAAAAAAAAAAAATATGTAGACCCGAGCGCTAACGATAGAATGCAAATAATCGATTTTGACAATTATCGAATTAATGGGCGCTCTCGATTCTGGAAACCAAAAACAATCAAAACGATGTGATAGTTTTGCACACATTATTTCATAGTTTAAGAAAGTAAATTAATTGAGATTACGCAAGATTTGAATTAATTTGACTTAATTAGTTGTAAAAAGTTTCATTTGCTTTTATTATTACTATCCACATCGACTACAAAATTTCGTTTTAAAAAAAATAGAAGAAAAAATACTTCATATACTTAAGCCAATGCACGATTTAGTTATTTAATTACTTGGTATTTCAATTATTTTGTAAGACAGGGAATTGGTAATACAACATTATGTTACAATGTGTGTTTTACATAGAAATATTATTAATTTAAAATTAATGAGAAATAAGGTAATTTTAAATAAAATAAAACCACGTGTTTGATTATGCTTTACGTCATATTACATATCGTCTACCTCAGATCGGTACCGCGTAAATATGTGCTATAAGAATCAAAATACGTTTTTTTGGCGGTTTTAGTTCGGGACAAGCCGCATTGATAAGTGCATTTAAATTTCAAAATGACAAATAAACTGCTTGCATCCGATTTATTTCAATACCCTTAATGAATCATCCCTACTAAAGAAGCAAGTAATACCACGTGTATGTCTAAATCCGATACAGCGTATGAGATGTACTCGATTTGCGTAAAGGCAATACGGCGAATACGCCGTGCTCAACTGGCAGTTTAACTGCAGCAATTGACTTCGTATAAACGCAAAGGATAGAAAAAAAATATTTTCTACAATGAATCGACAATTTAAAATAAACTGCATTTAGATTAATGTTTTATGTATATTTTTTACAAAATCGCAAGGTTTTTGGTTCCTCCTGATTATTTTGACAAACGGTTTTCCCGCGTATTGAACTCACATAGACGATACCATATACTGCATTCAGGACTGTCCGGGCAGCACAGGACATACCTTTGCCAGAGTGATTGCCAATTGACAAGGAACTTAAAGACGAAGAATACAGCATGAGGAAGACTGATAATATCAGACGTAAGCCTTCCATATAATTTGCCATATTAAAGGAACAATACAACTAAATCGGTTATTAAATTAAAATTTTAAAAAGTAACTCGCTTATTGACTAAAAACTGTGTAACTTTACAATCGGTTAATGATCTGATAGTATTTTTTCGCTATTAAAATAACCTAATTATTTGGCATTGTAAATAATCGAGTGATCTGGTTATCATTACCGATCACTTCATCACTAGTTGAACGCTGCATTCCCGTCCGAGATTTATTGAAAATCGAATAAAATTTCCACAGCCGCGCGGAATAAAATGATAAATTGCAGACTTTCTGGTGAAACAATGAATTGTGTGGGATTATGTTGGCTGTGCAATGTGCATGGAGGCATATTTGGTGGCGCTAAATAGCCGCCGGACATAATCAGTGATAGCAGATGGGACAGACGACTCACGTAGTGCGGATGTGTTCACACATCGGGTGTCACACACTCTACACTGCGTCCAGATAATTAATAATGCAGTGATACCGACATGCATAATACCGCAATATAGACAAAACGCACCCCCAGAAGTACACTGCGGTATCTCTTAAGCGGTCATTTTGCAGGAGAGCAAAAAGATTTTTTTTTATTCATTAATTCTCGTAACTTAATGTAGGTATATTGACATTGTTTATTTTTTTTCCTTAGCATTTTATTATTGCAATAGATTTTTTTATATAATATAGATCACCTCAGCATGTAATATAATATGGAAACTTCACTGGTCTATACGAATAAACTTTTTGAAATAACACTATTCGATTTTAAAAAAATATTTATCAATTTTGCAATGCGTTATACTTATAAAAATTATACTATTCGTTATCGGAATACCCTACACTGCTTTTTTCCCGAAATATTCACTATCACTATCGTATAACGTTTGGTAAAATTTTTTAAAGTATTTTAATGTCATGTTTTATTTATTTATTTACCACTTTGTATGCATATAAATTGTATGAACATATGTATACCAATGTCCCGATTGAGTCGCATTGTGAACTCGAGAATCTGGACTTTTTTGAGTAAGTCTTTCAAGATTTAAACAATCAGTAAGATAGACCAGATCTTGTCATGCGGTGGATTTTTTTTTGTAATTTTGTCCTAGTTTTAATAATCTTTAGCTGTATTTTATTTCCATTATATTTGTATACATTAAAAGAAAATGTGTTTGCCATTGTTGAATGGACTGAATAGGTCCGTAAATAAATAAATATACATATAAGGGCGGGCATATTGCCTAAAGACTATATCTTCCTGCGTACTCAAACCATTAAAAAAATAAGAAGTATATGGACATATTCTAGTTTATACAGAATATTATAATTTTAAACAAAGTTTGAAACAAAAATGAACTAAAAATCTACACTTTACTATGAAGAGAGTAGGAGAGATGGGAAAGAAATAAGGACAAAAAGAAAATATTTCGATAGTGACATTTCAATCGGTACAATAAATAGCAAATGTTTTTTTTTTATTATTCCGTATTGATGTTCATACAGAAAAACCTATCGTATTGTTCGTTGTTAAGATTATTTTAACACGGTACCGCGCGGAACATATCCACAGTGTAAAAAGAGGTTCCGGTGTACTTCAAATTATGAAAACTGTACTGTAGGTATGTTTCCTGAATAAAATATTTAAATAATATATAAAAATTATGCCCAGTATTTTTATATGGTATTTGCTCATTTGACAGTTAAAATATGAGAAGAACACTAAAAAACCATTTTACTGCTGTGTAGTTTTCGATATTTTAGTCCAATGATTTGAAATAGTACTGAAGTTCATGGTATATCTCGCAAAATCGTAGAAATGCGTGAGTGTTTCCAAATTGGAAAAAATGTGAATACACTGCATTCATAATTTAAAACAGACACATTTAGACTTACGACAGTTCACTTCTAGGGGTGCGACATAATACCGCAATATAGACATAATACCATACCACAGACATAACACATAATACCACTCACTAATATCGGCGTGCGACAGCGCGATTATTAATCGAGCTAAAAAAAAATGCAGAACTTTCCGGCCTTATTCGCTGAAAACAATAGTCGAATAATAATTTTAATCCGCTACGGTACTGATCTGCGTCCGAACTGATGAAGAATAGTGTTTTGTGTCTAAAATAGAACCTAAATCCTGGACGAGTGTTACCGACTCGATGGCTACTCTCTGGGAAAATCCTAAAAAAGGAAATCAACAGGCGAAAAGTTTGCCTTCTAGGGAAGTGTTTGAGGAACCGGGAATAACACGAAATAGTCATTTACAGTCCCTGGAATGGAACTTGAAGCGTAATGGTAGCGTAAAAGCGTAAAGCGTAACCATGGAATCACTTTTCTACAATACCGCAGAGTGTGTGCGGACCAACTACTGCTTTACAAAATTATAACAGAAATATTTGACTGCAGAATTACTTAATCCAATAACAATGCATGTTTTAGCCAGGATTTGTAGACGGTACCACCTGTTTTATGTACCAAAAGGTAAAATATCGTATGTTAAAAATGCTTGTTTTCGTAAGACTTTTTCAGTGTACAATACAAAATATAAAAACATAGACTACACAAAAATCACTCTGTCAGATTTAAAATTGACACTAAAAATGCATTATGTAACTTAATAGACATTATAATAATAAATATGTACATCTCCCTTTCCCTCTTTATCCTCTCTTCACGCATCCTTGTCCCAATCCTGCCCAATTTACAATAAATGTTATTTTTTTAAAAAGTATTTTCTATGATTACCAAAAAATATTTACATAAAAATAATATTTTTACATGTATAAACTTATAAGTATTTACATAATATGTATTATATTTTCTTTACTAACTTTGTACACGTTGTGAAAACCTGTTATTGGTTCTGAGTTTATACACTATATATGTTTTGTTTGCTATAAATATGTATGTAGAACTGTTGGTTTCCGAATAAAATAAAAATAAAAGTAAGACTGATCACTTTACCATCATGTTACAGATGATACTTTAAAATTTGGAGATACAAAATGTGACACAAAATAATGCCATTCAGGAGCAAATAACTCATTTTTGATTATTTAATAGTTGCAACATTTTTACACTAAGCCATCGACATTTAATATAGGCTTATCAAACATTCGAACGCACTGTACCTGTCATCAGTATAATGTTAAGTACATTATTTTATATTTATAATAATATTCCCCATCGATCAAAATATTCTAGGCTATCATTTTATCGTAAAGGGATTAACAGCGATTTTCATTTACGATTACTACATTATTCTCAACTTAGCGAGGAACCTGATGTGTTTTAATTATACGCTAAGTTAATATGCTTTAGTGATCATTACACGTACTGGTATCTAATGATAACAGTAGTCTGATAACAATCCTTATTTTATGATCCGATAATCTGACTATGGTACCTAATATTACGTGTGTTTGATATCAAACGGTTAACTACCAGAGCCATAGGCTGGAAATGTAAAGTGTCTTACAGAAAATCACGCATTGAAGGAATTTACAAATTTATAAATTTATTATCTATTTTCATATTATATATATATAAACATTGTTGCACATTATTCATTCAATAAGTAGGTATATATAAAATAAAATGCTTTTTTTTTCAGAATAGTGTTTTGAAATTTAGCATTTTTTAAAAAGACAATATTATAACATTACTTAACTAATTTTTTAAAAAAGGTTTCGACAGTAGGTATAAACTATTATTTTCTATTAATAATCAAACCTCGTACCAAGCTCTTTCCCACACCCTTTTCAATATAAATACACGTTTTAAATTATATATACATTTTATACTTACGTACCCACACACACGCACACATGAATACAAACGCCGCACACATACAATTATGTAAAGTATTTTCTAATATATTATGAATTATTAGATTTGAAGTGGATATTTTAAATTGGCTCTAGTATTTTTAATATATTTCTGTTTATTTTTTATGTAATAGCTGAATGAATTTAAAATAAAATAAATAAGTAAATAAAAAAATACATTTATGCAACGTTGCTTTAACTATCTAACTAGCATAGAAAAATAAATAAAGGTATCAGACATACTGAAAAACATAGTAAAACACATATTTGAAAAAAACATGGTAAAAAATGTTTTAAAAAAATTAAAAAAAAAATTTAGAGAAAAATAAAGTCAAAACGTATTTAAAAACCCAGTAAAATACAAAGTAAGAAACATAGTAAAAGACATAGTAAAAAAAATATTTTAAAACACAGTAAAAAAAAAAACATCGGAAAAAATGTACTAAAAACATAGTAACAGGCATAGTTAAAAGAAAAACCATAAAATAAAAAAAAACATGGTAAATTCAGAAACGTATTAACTTTGAAATTTATTACGACAGAGAGGGAAAACATTTTTAAGGAGGGAATATGGAAAAGACTAGGCATTTAGGCCGATGACCTGTCATTGGCAGGTTTATGTGGCCACTTCACTCAACTTTTCGCATGTCAATAAATTTCTGTCAATAAATCTTTTCAATCTTCAATCAATCTTTTCGCTGTGTCAATAAATTTTAACCTTAATAACTAACTCCTTAGGGAGTGAAATCTAGCCTTGTAGCCGCGTCTACAAATATTTGGACATATTCAAAATACTGTTGACTTATTAACTTTTTAAAAAATAAACTATTATGGGTGTACACGGCACAATCGCTCCAACTTGATAGGAAATTCGCGTTGAATCGGGGCAGTACACGTTATGTGCTATTTTTCTGTTCAAAATACTGTTAATATGTTTGAAGTACATATATTTATATGTTTATGTTTTTAAAAGTAGATCGGGTTGTGGTCCTGTGGCGAGTATCGTGAACTCACAGATCACACCCCGCTCTACCACAACTTGACTCCATTTTCTATATCAAGTGAGTTATTTACAACTCGTTGAAAATGGCCACCAAAATTGAAACATTAGTGTAAATCAAAATGTTTCTTTTCTGTAAAAAAAAGTCATTTGTGCCGCGAAAACCGACAAAATAAATAATTAAACAATACATTTTGTCATTATAAATAGAAGTAGGTACAATCCGCGAAACAACCAAAGGTCAACGAACAAGTATAACCGATTGGCGATTATGTATAGCAATATTTATAGAAAGCCTTATTTGAGTATTTAGTGGGCGGGTCCCGTTCCGAGAACATGACTACACATACGCTCCATTGATATTGAGTGGCCTAAATCGACAACTAGAAATTGAGCCAGGCGACGATCTTGTTTCTCATTTCATAACCTCAAATAGTTAATATTCAAGTTTTAATATGGTATTTTAATAACAGTAGCAACTACTAGAAAAACGTGTAATTCAAAATCATTAAATATTTTAAACTATCGCGCTATTTGAGTAATTACTATTGCGCCCTACGTGGTGCTTGCTGAGATGCTCGTCTCACACACGGAGAGTTACGGGTTCAATTTCCAGAGTGAAACCTTGTTTTCTAAATTTATTTATTTATTTGATGGACTTATGCAGTCCATTCTAAAGATGGTAAATACAATTTCTTATAATAAATAAAGGCACTAATAAAATAAAATACAACCAAATAAAATTAAAGCTAGGACAAAAAAAAATTTTTTTAATAAAATAAATATTATCGTTCTTATAATTTACGCAAATATTTTATTTTGAGGGCAATTTTCAACGAGTTGTAAATAACTCACTATAAGAAAATGGGAATCAAGTTGGGGAAGAGTGAGATTCGAACCACGGACCTTTGATCCGTGAGTCCGAGACACTAGCCACGGGACCACAACCCGATTCAAATTACTACCTCAAGACAAGATCCGGTCTATCTTAGTGAATTTTTAAATCTATAAAGACTTACACCAAAAAAGTCCAGATCTTGTCTCGAGTTTACAATACGACACAATCGGGACATTGGTGCATGCAGGCCATAGTTTGTGCTGTGTTGATCGAGGAACAGCACATTATTGTATACAATTATTGTTTTGCCCTTGTTTGTCTTTGCTAAATAGTTTTATGTTCTTTTTGTTCAGTTTCTTGCATTTACATTTCTTTATGTAACTGTTGTAATTGTCTTAGGCCGTATATATTTAATAAATAAATAAATAAATTACTATTTCGCAACTGGCGGATCGGAACATTGAATGCCACTTGTTCCAGTAACGATGGTACATCAATTAAGCCATTCAGCAAATTAAACATAAATATTGCTACAGAGAGAGAAATCATTTTTGAGAAGAGAATATAGAAGTCTAGACATTTACACCTGTCATTGGCTGGTTGAATGTCACACTGTTTAACATTTACTATTATGCCTATATTTAAACATCCACATTTCCCCAATTTATCATCTGCTGACTTTTGTAAAGTGAAAGAGCTTAAACCTTTATTATGAGATTATTCGGCTGACCCAATTATATATAGCATAATACAAATAAGTAATTTTAAAAGATCTTGCACAAATTTCTTGCATTTTTTACCGCTAAATCGGTTAGTGATTACGGGTCTATCTATAATAACTTTAAATTGCTTGGAATAGTTCGTGCCATATAAATACATGTTCATTAGCGAAAACTCGTTGAGGACAACTCTTGATTAAAATAATATTGCATATCAAAACATAATTATTTAATAATTAGCATAAATCGTGGGGAACGCGCCTACAAGCGGTGGAATCTTAAACGAATGTATTAAAGCTAATTTCGTGTCTTGCAACGCAACGCATGCAAATAATTCATAACGCATTCATTTAAACGACGAATAATATATTATTTCTATGCGTTATTAATATAAACGCATTTTTTATAATATTTTTTATGATTCAGTAGAACTCCGTTTATCCGAACTCCAGTCGTAAGGATTGCCAAATATCCAGATCGTAATCACAAAATAAAAAATAAAGAAGTTTTAAAAACAAATATTAAACAACTTTATAATTTATAAAACAACGTATGTATGTGAAATAATTCAATTAGATGAATCTCACCCGCATAAATAAAGGTTTCAGCTCTTTAACTTCACAAACATCAACAGATGAAATTGAAGAAATATAGATGTTCAAATATGGGTAGAATGGTGAATGTTACACAGTGTGTAAAGTGGCCACTTAAACCAGCCATTGACAGGTCATAAGTCCTGTAGATGCCTAGACTTCTATATTACATTTTCTTAATGTTCGTCATCTCTGTTGTAATATGTTAATAAAACAACTTTGTTTTAAACCGCTTATGACAAAAAGACTCGACCTATAAGCTCCATATGTTTAGATGTAATATTTAGTAATCACTGTTAAAACGAAAATATGATATCATTCATTAGTAAATTATACCTTGATAAGAAGCTTGTGTAGCTTTGAAACCGGTCGGCAGAGAAAATAAATAAGAATTGGTTAAAAAAAAAGTTGTTTTATATTTATTTCATTATATGAATTACCCACAACGTTAGAGCATCAAATTTAAGTCAAAGGGGTTTTTCTAATTTCAATTCGATTGTGAAATTAGCTTTGCTGGATAAATTTAAGTAAGTTTTTGATGTGATTCCAATTCGCTTTATTATTTCAAAACCAATAAAATATGGCCATTACTTTTCCGAATAATTGGAGCTTTACTCTGTTTTTTTATAAAAATATATAACTCCAAGCGAGCGCTTTCGCCTTAGCAGCCATCTTCAAGCCTGTCCTAAGAGGATATGCGGTAGTTAAGAAGTTTGACGAATAGGTATTTGAGCATTGTCTTTCTATCTCGCACATGCCTCCTCGATGCATTGCAAAAAGACAAAACTGCACGAAGCCGACGGACTGATTTTGGCCAGCTGAAATCGCCAAATCGACGTTTTGTTGTCCCGTTTTCCGCACCTCAAAACTGAACCGATTTTGTTATTTTTTTTTTATTGAGTTTCAAAACGAAATTTTCGGTGTCGGTATTTATTCCGTTATTTGAAATTATTTATCATTTTTGTATAACGTACGTTCGAAGACGGCACAAAAAACTGGGCGCTTTTTTTAGGGATTTTGGATGGTCCCAGCTTCCATAAGAAACAATTTATTTATAAAAAACAAAACGAAAGAGACACGCCACAGGTAAATAGCTATAGTGTGCAAAAAAACATTTCTCTTGTGCCATAAATCAGAGAGAAAATACGGGACTACTTTTGTATGAAGAAAAGTAAGACCGCGTTTCCTGTTAAAGATGACCAGTAAGTAAACACTTTAAAATTTACACTACACAGATAAAATTATTAGTGATTTTAATCACTTTTAATACAAGCATATTATCTTTTGTTTATTGCGTATTTTTTTTGGACGCAGTAAACAAAAATACAATTAATTTTTAAGTGTGATATTTTAGTCAATATTACTATAAATTATTACTGAATACATTTTAATTAAAAATATTGTTTAAATAAATATCATAGAGTATCGTATATGATTTGATTTGAAATAATGGGGTAAGTATTTGATCAGTTTGATGTCATATTTGTGATTGAAAAGTATCCGCGATATATTTAATCGAATTACTCAAGCAATAGTAGCTGTAATATTGAAGATAGACCTCAATAAAATATTGTTAATTATTATACTTATTAACATTACTAATGACCAATTGATTACATTGTTATTGATGAGTAATATAAATAATCGATTGTGTTAATTATACGATACTATCAGAAAGTGCGTTTAATTAATGTCAAGGGTGCTTATGGGCATGGGTAGAGCACATAACATTTTGCAATGGTAGTTATTGTGAGAAGAGGATAGAACTATGAACGTAAATAAGATAAATATATTGAATATTTAGTCATAGTAGTAGTTCTATAGTGTTACGCGTCATGCTTTTAAGGCTGTAGTCTGGTAAAACGAACGCAAAATTAGGAAATCATAAGATTTTACCATTTTAAAACGAAAGTTTTTTTTTGAACGAATGAAAAGACTAGCCCTTACGGAAAAAGATTAGGGCAGGTCTGAAGGTCATAAAAAAGTCAGTAAGATATTGTTTTAAATTAAATATTACAAACAGAAATATATTCTTTTTTCAAAAAAATATAATACAATTCTATAAAAAAAAATTCAACCAAAATATTTAAATATTTTTTTTTTTAAGTATTACCGACGGCATAATTTTAAGTAGAAATAAAGGAAAATGTCACAAAAATGTATATGATTTAAAATGCTTGTATTTCTTTTCAAAATCAAAAAATTGAAATGTGGCTTCTGCCACTTTCATGTTCAATTTATTATCTTTAAATTATTACAACAAATTTTAGTGCAATACTTAGTCTTTATTGAGATCCATGATACCTAAGTTTAGTCTTAATTTGAAATGGCGTAATCTGCCGGTCTAAAAGTAATTATGTTTTAGTTACATAAAACTTTTAAGTATATTTTTTAAAAGAAATACTTAAGAAAAATATTGTTTTTATCTAATTTATGTTTTTTTATTTTTTATTATCGCGCGATTAAAAAAAAACATTCGTTTTAAAATAGTAAAATCGTATGGTTTCCTAGTTTTGCGTTCTTTTTACCAGACTACAGCCTTAAGAGAAAAAATAAACATTATACTCTTTCTCATGAGTTTTGTGATTAAAACAAAATAATAACTAAAGCAGGAAAGAAAATATATTTACTAAGCGTTATCTATTATATTATTTACAAACTGGCACGAAGAACTTTAAAAAAATGTGTTTTTTTAAACATCTAGTAATAACATTATTTTATTTTTGCCTTCTTCAATAAGCAAACCTGTATCGAAAGAGACGAACTCACGTTTGTTGCGATGATTTGATGTAAAACAATTGTTACTTCGAAAAAGAAAACCTTAAACTCTGTACCAATCCGATTTTACAACAAAAGGATTTTGAATATTTGTTATGATTACTATGTATGATTTAAATGGCGTCTTTTAATATCGCAACAAGTCTTGTAGCTACAGAGCGCATGGATTTGGGATTTTCGTTAACCATTTACATTATTTTTTCAAACTGATTATAATGTGTTGACAGTTGGAATTCTAGGCCTCTTTTTATAAATTTTAAGTAGGTATTGAATATGGAAGTAAAACCATCGAACGTCTAGCAGCTACAAAGTATACGGACAAGTGGAATTCGAGTAACTTATAAATTATTTCAATACATTTATTAAAAATATGCATTGAGCAGAGCAGTAAGTTTGATAAGAAATTAACAATTCAAAACTTAATAAATAAAGCACCATCTGATATTCATATTTAAAATGTATGAAAATTGATTACATTTATCATTTCTAGGTAATTTAGTTTTTTAATTTTAAATATCGTTACATACGGTAAAATAGGTTTATTGTTTTGTTAATTACTTTGCGGAATAACATGATTAAATAGTACAATAATGGATTTATTTTTAAAAAATGCAATAGCGTGTTTCGGAGATACATAAATACATTTTGTTTTAATGCTTACTGGGTTTGGGTAGAGAAAAGTCAGAAAATTCATATTTTATTGATAAATATTAATATGAATAATTTAAACTGTTCCAGTAGTCATTTTTTGGTATTATTTTGCTCTGCATATAAAAATGTCTGCCTTATAACAGGTTGTACATATTTTCGGGGTCTACGTTCAAGGCGCACGGAAGGAATACGGTAATGTGTTTTATAAATTTGGCGCGTCGATATTTAAGAATATGTATAGAGCACTATCGAAATTCAACCGGACGGCATCACAACACGTTGAACAAAGGTCTATAGTTAAGCAAACTACATATAATCCAGATAAATCTATTACTACATTAAGTAGGCAGAAAAAGTAGTTGTTATGTGTGATAAACTATTATAGTTTATAAGGTGTAATCAACAATGGTATGCTACATTCAATTTTGATTTGACCCGAAGAGGAGTTATGGAGGCAATCGCTAGAGAAAAACTAAATCTCTCACGGGCTCACGATGCAGCGAAAACAAAAAAATCCCTGTCACTTAATGGATGGTAAAAATGGCGGTGGAATATTAATCCACTTTTCAATTTGCAAATGGGATATTCGTGTCGCGAGTGTGGGGTAGGTGACCGCCTCCCCCTCTCCACCCCTTCCAACTCCCAGCTGCTACCCGCGCTCCTACCCCCGGGATAGCTAGCGATGCACATTTCGTGTAAAGTGACGGAAGACTTTTACTTGGGAAACTTCCTAATGGTTTCGGATTCAGAACTATTATTTGAGCTTATTATTGTAAACGCAACTCGTTCGTCTGTACTTTTATTTATTTGTCTCTACTCCCTACTACCTAGCTGTCGTTCGACAAGCGGTGCAGTGTAACACCGTTTTTTCTTCTATATAGAACACATAGAAAACGACACGTATTTGCTAATTTTTGAAAGGGAGAAATGATATTTCGAGTGTAAAAAAAGGGTTGGTTGCTACAAATTAAACTGTTATCATAATTATATTAAGTTCAAAAATTATTAACTAAAAAAATATCCGCGATTTTTTAGATTTTTTAACTCCGTTTCTATGACGATAAAATAACGTGTTCGTTGTCAGTTTCTTCGATGCAAAACAATTTAACCCTTTTTATTTAAATCGCGAAGTTATTCAGAGTCCCGATACAGACGTCTACTGAAGAAATGTTCCATAAATCACAACTTATGACACCAAAACAATTATACGCTAAAACAATACTCACTTACAGATTCAAAAACTACTCTTACTCAAATGAAAGACGTAACCCCCACAATACATCACATACAAATAATATAATCACTAGATCCTCAACACATAGACAACTGAAACAAATACAAACTAATACCACTTTCGGACAAAGGGATTTTGAGTATTATTCAATTAAAATCTATAACCTACTTCCACTATCTATTAAAGCAATTATTAATGAGAAAATGTTTAAAAGGGCTATAAAAAAATGGATACAAGAGCTAGGTAGAAGTAAAATGGATTGTCTCATTCGCCCATACCAATGCTGTATCAACTGCTCCACAACTGTATAGCTTATGTTAGGTTTTTGTTATTTTCATTGTTTGTTTTGTAATATAAATAATATAGATGTACATAGATACCTTGTTTTTAAAACTGTCTGAATATTTGTAAATTATGTTTGTTTTTTAGGTTAGTCTTCTTTGTTTATTCTCAAATGTAATTTCAAAAAACTAGATTGTTAAGTGTCCTCGGCACGGGAAACCCCAGTGAGGTCACATTATTTTTATTATTTATTATAGTTTGTAAGCGAAAAATATGAATAAATAAATTAAAAAAATAAAATTTGGGGAGTCTTAGAATGGAGCCTTTCAGGGACGTTAAATATCTCTGGTTATAAGTTCGGTTTGACAAATTATCTGCCGCATCGTTAAATTATCTGCATAATGATTATCCGGCTCCTCTTCAGCTGG
Source organism: Micrasema longulum (assembly GCF_059751315.1). Taxonomy (NCBI): domain Eukaryota; kingdom Metazoa; phylum Arthropoda; class Insecta; order Trichoptera; family Brachycentridae; genus Micrasema; species Micrasema longulum. The sequence continues at coordinate 1,838,574 of NW_028277252.1, forward strand.
GCCAGTATTGTCACCGTAATTCCGGCGCTGACGATGTGACATCGGGTATAATAAGCACCGCAATACGCAAAAACTGGGAATTAGGAAACTGTATTCATAAGCGAGGAGCCAGAGACGGGGACAGCTGGAACAATGAGGCGAGAGGGTTTTGTAGAGAATGACGCTTCAATTGACGTCAAGAACCGCGCATGATCGACAGAACAGAATGGACTAATCAGTGATTGATGGAGGGATAAGTTTGTCCGCCGCTAATTAATCACCGAGCGGCGGCGGCGGCGGCGTTTAGCGGGGACGGTTCGAGGCTCCAGAATGAAAATTTCGCTGCCGTAATTTACGAGCACCCTGGTCCGAGGCCCGCGTTGGCTTTGTATCAACAATAAACAGGGAGCTTTTGAAATAACTTCGGTCCTTTGTCGCGGAGTAATCTAGTGCTAAAGTTTGCCAACAGGAAGAACGCCTCACCCGCGGGAGCCGGCGGTGCTGCCGCCGACAGCAATCGGGGAAATTTATTTTCACCTTCCTGAGAACTTCGCTGCCTTGTGTGGGTTACCCCTTTCATGAAATTCAATTTTAAAAATTAAGCCCACGTATACGCCTTTAGAATCTTCACTATAAAGCATAAAATCGGGTTGTTTGTCTTCTGTAGCGGCGAAAGATAAAGAGCGGCAAGTTCAGGCGTCATAAAATTTGCAGTTTTGGACTGATTTTCAGCCTGGAATATGGACGAAAATTAACGTATTAGTTGCCAACTTTAGGTATTTTTCAACTGTTTCAAAACAACAGTAATTCATATTTTATACTATGATTGCCTCGGATTTTAATCAACGTAATTAAAATGAAAAATAACAAAGTATGTGCCTCAAATATGAAATGATGACAATAAGAAACATTTTATTGAAAACCGGAATGAACTAAATATAACAATATAATTCAAATAATACAACAAAATAAAGTAGGTACTTTTAACATAAAATCAAAGACGTAATATTGTCAACGTAAGTATTTTTAAGAACATTTTTCAATTTAAAATGACTGGGCATATAAAACATTACGTATGTCTTGTACGGTTACTAGAGGCCTACGTAATGATACAAACTCGGGTCGGGGTAGCAGATTGTCACCGCTTCACCTGCCGCCCTATGGGCCAGATGTCCTGTTCACATTATTATTGTATTTATTATTCACCAAGGCACATTGTCCCCCGCGGCCATATTAGCCCCACTCTCCACCGAGTAGCAGAAGACTTTTTATAATTTGTTTTATAGTAGAGAATTGCGTGTTTCCAAAAAAATACATTATCATCGTAACAGCGGTTGTAGAGAGGTACAAATAACCCTTCCTGACTAAAATACACGTATTTGAATATCGATAAGTACTCACTTTAAAAAAAAGCTTGCGAAGGTACCAACAAATCACATACTCTTGAATTATACACCGATATATTTCTTTACTTTTCTTTGCAATATACAATAATTTAAACGTGGGTAATTCAGTGAACTTTTTATATAAGTACCTACTCATTGTTTCATGAGAAGCCTATGAAATTTAACTAATTACCTCATAAGGATCTGTTGTTGGCTGCCATAAGGTGCACGGTGTTCAAACGAATGTTTCAATTAAAAGGTTAGCAGATTCACGATTATGAATTATTTATTTTTTGCGAAAAAATACAACATTACAGTTATAAAAAAGGACAGTATTACAGCCGCTTGCCTTAGGTATGATAAAGAATAAAAGGAAAAAGTTATAAGGCAAAAAAATGGAAGCGTGGATGAATGAAAAAAGTTAACAGTCTAAGAAAAAGTAGAGACGCTTACTTAAAACTTGTCACTCAATAGTGCAAAAGTGTTTAAATAGTAACTACAGAATAATAACTACAGAAAAAAACGGAGTGGCGTTAATCTTTTCATGGTATATAATATTTATTTGCCATATTTTCTCTAGTTTGACTTAATTTAGTAAGTCTCGCATATATGTAAAAAGCAAGCTGATTAGCCGCGGTCTCGAGGTTCAACAAGTTTTTTTTATTGATTTATTTATGTATATTTTTATCTCATCCACTAAAGAAGCTGTAATATTCGATGCATATTGAGAAGCGTACCTAGATACTTCGGTGCCGCGTACCATACGTGTAGTTAGTAAATTTAATGAAGATATTAAATATATGTAGGTATGGATATGTTCGTAGGTTCAGTGTAATACGCTAGCTTCTGTTTAGAAAGGCTAAGTCGCAATTTCCGCTAAACAAGCAACTCAATTAACCAAGTTTCATATAAGAAAATCAATTTACAATATTCCAAACTGTTGACGTATTAGTTAATTAACTGTGATTACAGCCATATTCCTAATTGGGAAACTTGTTACCACTGATTTTTGAGAAAACAATTCCGAAGATACGAAATAAAGCAGCAGCTACTAAGATTAATGGAAATTGCAAACAAATAGTTATTTGGGCAATTTAAAATATCATTAACATCAAAATTCTAATTTGCCTGTCTGACGAAGTAATTTTAACGTTTCTTCAAAGAAAATAACTTTAAAATATTTTCATAGAAAATTATTGGTACTGATGTAGGTGTGTGATATAAAAATTTTGCATTAAAACTTACTATAATGTACCTGAAGTAATTAAAATTTAATTTATAAAAGGAATGAAACATTTTTGTATTTTACGCCACGCGCGAGTATAATAATTATAAAAACACAAGTAATTTGATTATTTATATCACTTTATGAAAACTAATGTACTTAGTATATACTATTTAGGTAAAAAGGGATATTGAATTATGTGTTACTTTGTATTTTATAAAAGGCAGTAAGCCGTGGGTAGTAAAAAAAAATATTTACACCTGATGGTAGGTAAGTCTAAATACCTACCCAAACCTTGTGGGTTTTTATTAATATTATACTCGTGTGTGATGTGAAAATACAAAGTGTTTATTTATTTTATATTAAAAATGCTATTCCACAAAGTAAATCAATGTCAAAAGACAAATAAAATTTATTGATTAAATCGACATTCGCTATACTTCATTAGAAATTATTATAACATGAAAAACGTTGTTTAAGTGTATGTATTTCAATAAACCAACTGTTGTTTCGGGAGAACACTTTTCTCATCTATTTGTATCATTCGTCGATGGTAGAAGTGATCTCGCGACATAGGGGTTTTGTTTTAAAATTATAAACGTTAGTTACACTAATAATACAGTTATTTTATTCAATTTTAAAATAGTGAAAAAAGGTGATAATTAATCATTTAATGCGGTTTTTATAGATTTTCTATTGGTACAACCATTTGAAAACTATATTATATATTTGGACAAAAAAGATAAGATCTACTTATTGAATAACATAAAAAAATATGGAGTTTCAGTAGACTTAAATATTTGTTTCAAGTACTGTCTTGGTAATGAACATAACTATATTTATTTGACATTTATATGTTGCAGTATAAATTTGCAAAGTATAACTCTGGTTAGTTATATTAATTCAGTCTCCTTCTAACGTGGCTCAAACCTTTCTAAGACTGAGGTTTTATACGTATTTTGTAAATTTACATTAAAAAGCACGGGATAAAAAAATAATAAGTATCTTCTTTACATTAACAGTAACATAAAAAATAATGTCCGTACGTTAGCCAGCATTTACAAAATGGCCACGGAACTTTATAGTGCAAATTACAACATAATTGCATTATAATTATAATCGATATAAACATTACAACACAAGTATAATTGTGGCTAATCACAGTAAAAAAATGAAATCCAGGATGTCAGCGGGTACTTTATTTACAAAGAATGTTGAAATAATATTAAAACATAATGAAAATTAACAATGCATGTTGTGAGTGAAGTCTAATTTTAAAAAAAATTAAAGATATGTGGATAATGTTAAATTGTACTTGTTCATTAGCAAATCAAAAAGCAATGAAACTTCGTTTGAATATATTATCTAGATAATGTCAAAATGTATTTTAAGTATTAAAAATATGTATGAATACAGGAACATTTGTGAATCTTATTTGCTATTTATTGTACAGGAACAATATAATGTTTAATTCACATATTTTAAAACACCCAGAGTCGCCGAATTCGACACATGTCTGAAAAAGTGTACAACTAATAAAACACCGCGTAATTTGGGGAATATATCAAATGAAACGTATGGTTGAGAGTGAGACATATCTACTACTTGCCCATTAGAAAAAAAGGCGTGACTATTATTATTATTATGATTATGGATAAATTATATAGCGCCATTTTCGTAATATAAAACCTCAAGGGCGCTTTACGTAGTGATTCTATAGATAAATAAATTTAATTGAAGCTTTTAAATTTGTAAATGAATTAAAACCATTTATTTTGTTATCACATGCTATGGATTTATTCAAAGTGAAATTCTAAGTTATCATTTATTTGATTGATTTATTTATTAGTTTATTAACTTACAAATTGTATGTATATACATTTTTTTAGATAGTTTATAAGTTTACTTTATATTTAATAACGTTTTCCATTATTTAAAAAAAAAACTTCATATGATTAAAATACCCATGACTATGCAATTAGCATAGGAAAAAAACATTTGATTTAAAAAATTGACTTAGGGACACATTCAATATAATTTATGTCGCTTTAATACATATAAGAAATATTAAAATATCAGGACATCAGAAATATCGCAAGGGTCCGCTCAGGTAAAGCGGGTACAATAGTCCTCTTCCCGCTGCATTGCCAGACTTGAGACCCGATATTACAATAAAATGGGAAATGTGGCAACCTTGCAGAAAGTGTTCAACAAAAAATCCCAACATCCCTAAAAGAGAACGCCAGTACCTACCCGCCGAGTGTTAAACAAATTGAAATAATTAAGGGGTGGTTCCGTCTTAATTGGATTCGTCAAGGTATATTTATACCTATATTTAGATATCGGTGTTCTCGATAAAAATGGATAATTTTTTGGAATAATGTCGTATTATATTAAACTAAAAATACAGAATAAGATAGAAAAAATAGCATACACGTTGCAAGACGGTAACAATATATTAAAAATAATACGTAAATAGTGTGAATATATTTTTAACTAATATTTTGTAAAATTTCATTTTCGTTATAACTTTTACTCATGCAGTACTAGGTACCTATTACACATAATTTTACATTAATAAAAAACGTGTAATTATATTCTATTTTTAATATGAAGCCAGGAGCTCGAATATTTCATAGTTAGTGCCCAAAACCAACATTTTTTTTTTAAAATTTGATTGGGTTTGTTTATGAGAATTTGATTAAATGTATTCGAAATAATGAATAATTATAATCTAATAAATATTGGTGGTGGATGTAATAAAAAAAGACAAATTCAATTCGATTAACTAATAATTTATTTACTGAAAATATTTTTACCAAGCCAAAAAAGCAATGACTTTAATAAAACTTTGCGCTATAAAACACCTACTTACCTATATGAACTATTTTAAAACATGTCATTACGATAACCTATTAAAAATCAACTTCATTTCCGTCAATTTGATCGTTCTAGAGAACCCACCCAAGAAGCTTTTTTTAATTTAGCTTATTTCTTTCATGTATAAACTGAATAATTACGAGTAACTGAAAATCTATACTTTGCTAGAATATTAAGCTTTATACTAAACTAAGAAATGTTTATATACATGTACGTAAAATAAATTAAACAATTTATTATTATTATTATGGATAACTTATCTAGCGTTATTTTCGGCATATAATACCTTAAGGCCGCTTTACAAAGTAATTGCATGAATAATAATTTAATTTTGAATTAATATTTAAGTAAAACAATTGACTTTTTAAACTACCGCTTTTTAACTTAACTTTTGAAACAAAAATTTGTGGTCTTGTAATTTACCATTTTACAAAAAAATTGGTGCCGTTTTCAACGAGTTGTAAATATCTCACTCTTACTCCTCGGGTGCGCGTGACTACCACGGGGCCACAATCCGGTTTTAAGTTTGAGTTGAAAAGTAAATTCGTGTCCTCATTCGGGTTTCTGCGTTTTGGGGAGAACACATTTAATTAATTGAAAATATGTGTCTTGAGTATGGAAAACTTTTTTGTTATTCACAAACTTACTTGGGCGGTTCATATTTATTTGGGTTTATTTTTTAAATGTTAACTCATTCTCAAATAAATAGATCAAACAGCTGAAAACTATCCATTAAAAATACCCGTAATAACTTATATGATAGATTATAATTTTTTTACAAGAGGTATGTAATTGCATAAAAAATATTTTAGCAACAATGATTCTAAAATAAATGACAGATTATCATGGTTATTTGACAACCAGGTGTTAAATGTTTTGAAATTCAATGCAGTACCTAACCATTGCATAATTTTATCATATATTTAAAACAGTCGTATTTTATGTAATAATATATTGGCCAGTATACATAGCGCCATTTTATCGTAAGCGGCGAATTATTTAATTTCATTATTAATTTACGCACCAATAAAATTATTTTTTTAACTTTATTTTAGTTAATATTCATTCGACGGTTTTCCATAATAATTTGCATTGATTTTAATGCTGATGATCCGATTCGTTTATTCAATATCTTACGAATGCATTCTTATTCATCATGGTCATTATTTCACTATTCACGTAATGACACTCGAATTGCACACGAAAGATAAGGCGATTAATCTTACGCTTATTAATACTATCATATCGAGGCTATGCTGAAAGAATACATCAAGTCAACAGTCTTTAAATATTTCAAATATTTTTCAATATAGGTGCAAGATTTTGATTACAAATTTTATGTTATGCGAAGAATAAAGAAAATAGAATAAAATTGTGAGAGAAATAATGCGTTAAAAGAAAAAAATCTTTAAATGCGATTATCTCGAAATTTGTTTTAATAAGTTAATGAATTATGGCAGTAAAGCCTCGATATATTACATTGTTGTAGAATAAAACAACTTTAAAACATAGATATTAAGTCCATTTTTAAAACTATTAGTTTGATCATAGATGTACTTTTGAAAACTTTTTCAAGTAGATTGACATTTTTGTAAAAAAAGTAAACATGTGTTATGTTTTGTGTTTATTATTATTTATTATAGTGAATTGAAATATACTTTTTTTAAAATTATGATAAATTAGAATTTTATGAAGTTGTTTGCCGAAAAACAGTCGTATGTAATTTGCTAATGGCAAAGCCGACGAGAATACGGTACGGATTGTACAAAATATTGCTCAGGTGAATGGCGTGTGGGTAGCGGAGCTGGAACAGCGCTCGCCGTAGATAGGTCGGATGTTATGTTTGTATATTATACTTCATAGATAAGATGTTGCGAGAAAAATATTTTTACGACACGGTATAACACAAACATGACGAGAAATTGGGAGATTGCACCTTATAAAGTAAACAGAGCTACGGTAGAGGTAATTTAATCATTTTTATCGATATTGAATATCGTTAAATGGAAGTGTCAGCCATTCTCTGTGATTGGGCCCGTGTTATGGGTCCTGCGAGGACACTGAAGGCTCCTAATGAAACGGGGCCCTTTACGAGCATACGGGGAGGCGGCACCGGTACACGGAAAGTTAAAAATGTTTACCTATTGTCAAGGTGGACTATCCCTGCTGCCCGCCGCCCGTACAACTTCCTTCGCAGACCGGCGGTGAACACTCAACAAAACATAAACAAACCAACAAATAATAAATTAAATAACACAAAATAAACTGAAAAACCGTCCGCGGCTGCCAAGAGCGAGTCGGCTCACACACCAACGGCCAGTTTCGATCTAGTTTGAATTACGAACTCGAGCGACACAGTATCCGAGGAAACGAACGATTCCGCGGACAAAATAAACACAAATTGAACAGAAAAATAACTTCTCGCGAAGACACGTGTGCGATGCGAAATGCGTAACGGTGACGCGGAGAAATCGCGAAGCGCGGACAGAAAACAGACAGCGCCGGCGACAAACTTCCCGCTGAACGGACGGGACGCGACTGAGGCGCCGGGGAGCGGAGGAGCGGAGAAGAGAGGCACCCCGTCAACATAGCCATGTGCGGCCGCCGGGAGGGGAAGGAGGAACGACTGAGAGGAGCGGCACGAAGAGGAGAGAGGGGAGCACTCCTCTTGTGTTATGTAGATTATTTGATTAATTTTGTACCCTACGCTCTCCTATCTCTTAATTTATGGATGAGCTTTTATGTTTTGGCGCAGTCTGGTAATTTGGTGCGCGGAGGTGCGAGGGGGGTATTAATGAAAAGTTCTCCGCGGACACATCGCATCGGCCGGGCGCGGGCGGTTATTGCTACGGGAATTAATTAATCCGGCGGCGGGGCGGGGAGGCGGGGAAGGGCGGGAGGGCGGAAACTCCGATTGATTGTTAAAAAATATGACAATGTAGGAGCTATCAGCCGCCTAATATCACGGCCATTAAGCCGGTCTACACCCAATTACGCGGAGTGTTAAACGTATCCAGCGCGGGACAACTTTTAATTGGATGATTTTAGACGAGCGATGTTATTTTTCGTGATCAATTCAGCGAAAGAGCGATCGGTTCGGTGAGACTTACTAGTATTTAGAATATCTGTTGGTACTGTCATTATTTTAAAGTAATATAAAATATTACCTGCCAGCTGAACTTTACTCGATTAACTTAACTTTACTCGATTTAATTTGTATCGATGCGTAATCAATATTATTTTTATACAAAAATTAACAATATCTAGATCGCACCAAACTAATAATAAATAAAATTTTATCGGAATATTTTCATTTAAATGAAATACTTGATTTTAATAATTACGATGGGTTTATTATATCTTAATCATTTAAGCATGCAGTCTACTTTAAATACATTTATAAATTAAGCATAAATTTATAAAAGTCAGCCTCGTGGTCTAATGGTCAGCTCATTTGCCTAACATGCAAGAAGTCTCGGGTTCGATTTTCGACATGGTTGACATGAAATATTTATTTAAAACGGTGTTTTCACACCAGAATATTTCATTATGCCTGGACTGATACCTGAAGCGTAAGACTAATCAACAACAGAAAAACAAAAAAAATAACAAGATACGCTGCGATTGGTGTACCAACGCAGTGCCTTATGCGCCATTAGGTGCGGAAAGGGAATGATGATGATGACGATTGACCGAGTGCATACTTGCTAATCGAAAGCGACCATTTGTATGGTGTCGAATCTGGTGACTGTCAAATCTGGCGATCGTATTTTTAAGGTTTTTCAGTGGAAATAACACATCAACATACTAATTAGCTGGTTTATAAAAAAAGGTTTCAATTTTTTTTTTCTGTTTTTTTTTGCACTACAACATACCCGGAGGCCCAAGCACAATACACCTAGGCTTGAGAAAAATCACATTTTAAAATTTTTGTGTTCTCACAGGAAATCGAACCTGGAACCTTGGGTGTGAATTCAAGCGTCTTAACCACTGCACCAATTTTGACCACTAGGAAAGGCAATTTCAAATAACACCTTTAGAAATAAATATGGAATTTGTGGATTATTTACATGCCCGCTCTCTAGGAGGTGTTTACAAGCCCCTTCAGTCCGCATCTAACTGTCATGTGCACACCCAAACTACCGACGAACTGTCAACCGTGGTCGTCTAGGACTCCGAGAACATGTTGCCTTGTAAAGTAGGCAAGCGTGGTTGAGGCTAACGGGAGGCATCTATAACATAAATACTGGCTAGCCGTTTCGCCTCCGCTTAGTGACAGTTGTCACCGGAGGTTTCTTTCTTTTTCAACATCCCTTACAAAGTTAAACAACCGCACACCCAATAATATATGCTTCTTTAGCACCTATTTTCAAAACTCAATAGTTTCCTGTTTTAGCTCAGGGGCCCCGATCACAATGAGAAGTAAACAGAGTTAACTTCTTTATGTATGAAGCATTAACTTAGTGGTCAAGCATTTTAACTTTTGTAAGTAAAAATTAATATACTTACCCTTTTTCTATGTCTACCGATTTCAAACAATAAAAAAGGACTATTTAAAAATAACATCCCGCTAATTAATAATAAAATCTATTTTAAATACAGCTCGCTTTTTTATCAACTTTCAACCTCCTTGCCCCTTGCCTTCTTAAACCCCCCTCCCACCCATTCTCTAACATACCATTAAATATTATTAACATATGTTTTAGTGTATGTTCGGACACGGTGGTGATTGCATTTTCCAATAAATCTGCATGTAATTTACATTTTTTTTTTCAAAAATACAATGTTTACTACGGTGATGGTAAAGGTGTATGCGTGTTTTAGCATTTGCATGTTGGTGTAGAGAGTGACGTGACAAAAGACGGGTACGTCTCGAAACCGGTAGCATAAAAAAATGTATTAGCTAACATTAGTAAAAGTTATCTTAATTTGTCTAAAAATTTAAATAAAATTTACGTACAATGTGAATGGGAAATGTTAGGTAACCTGTGATTGGTTTGTTTCAATTTTTGTTATTTGAATCTCTAATTTTATACATGTTGCTCCTATACAGGCATTGTAAAGGGGGGATTAGTTTTTTGATTCGCGGGATAGCAGTGCAAAACTGATAGTTTTCTAATTCTTGGTAAATCCAGCAACTGTTAACTAAATCCCGGCACTTCCGTCAGTGGGCCGTGGGCTGTAGGCAGTACGCAGGGACTCCGTCTTGCCTCTTGACAGCCGAAGTTGCAGGATATTAAAGGGCAATCACGTGATATTGTCGAAGAATCAGCAATCAGCGCCGCCCCAGCGGACAATGCAGGCAAATGACAAATGTACCCCGGCCGGGACCGGGCGGAACGCAAATGACGAACATTGAGTCGCGACCAGGGTCGGAGCGCGGAGGAAAGAATGGAAAACCACACAGATTTTTTTTCACAGGAAAAAATATTCAGAATACAAAATGTTTATTTTTTACTCGTGCTACGTACAGGTTTTATTTGTTTAATTATTTGTTTTTAACCTATTTTTTTTGCAACGGAGAGGGAAAACATTTTTGCAAAGGGAATATAGAAGTCTAGGCATTTTCAGGGCTTATGACCATTGTGTCATTGGCTGTTTTTTGTTTTTTTTTTTTTTCCTTTTATTTTCTATTCATACAAATACATATGAGGTTTGTTCAGAAAATACCAGGAATTTCCAAATTTCGCGCAATTGGAGAGTCCGATTGTAATTTTTTTGTTACGTTGGCATAAATGCTCCTGAAGTTTTCTATTTTTTTGCTGTATTCATTGTTTGCTTTGTCTGTGGCAGCCGCTAATGTTAGACGTGTTCGGCGTGCTCGGTGATTTTCCTCTTGGAGATCCAGAATGCCTTCACTGGGACGATTGACTTGACTTAGTTTCGACGTCATATCCGTACACCCATGTTTCTTCACCTGTTATAACACGTTTCAGTAATTCTGCAACGTCGTTGACTTCATTTAGTGACACCTGAGCAACTTCCATTCGCCGCTGTTTTTGTTTAAAATAGAAAAACAATTTTGGAACAAATTTTGCTGCCACGCGTTTCATACCCAAAACATTCGAAAAAATTTCATGGCATGAGCCAATCGATATGCCATCATCATCAACGACTACTTGGATTGTGATTCGGTGATCGTTCATAACCATTTCATTAACTTTTTCTACGTTTTCATCGGTTGTTGATGTGCTGGGGCGTCCGGGCCGTTGGTCATCTTCAACGTCTTCACGGCCATCTTGGAAACGCTTATACCCCTCGTAAACTCTTGTTTTACTCATAGCAGACGCACTATAGGCTTTTGTTAACTATTCCCTCACTTTGTTACACTTGTTTTCATTTTTTACAGAAAATTTGATACATATTCTTCTATCCATTTTTTTAACAAACGAAAATCGCCCAGCTCTTGAAAACACGTTTTACCTTAGCGGCTGCCACAGACATAGTAAACAATGAATACAGCTGAAAATTTTCTGTTATATTAGACAGACGCAGTTAGGTAGAGGGCTATCTGTGAAACTGGCGTCGCGGGTTCAATTCCCGCCAGTTACAAAAAAACTCCAAGAAAGATTTTTTTCTCAATTGGTCTGGGTGTTGTGGTGTACTTTTCATTACCTCCTTCCATATCCCCTCTATCCCCCCTACTGACAAGCCTCAAAATAGAGGCTTGGCGGGTTATTGCTTTAAAAATAAAAAATAAAAATCTGAACAAATCTCGTATATATTATTTTTTTTAAAAATAACGTATCCCAAACATTATGAGGCCAAAAGCCCTGTGTTGAGTTGGGATACAATATAGTAGAAATTAGAAGCATGTACATTACTAAATAATAGCAATAATAAAACTTAAACATTATTGAATAAACACATATTTCAATAAACATCTGGATAACACGCTTAATAGTATGCAATATCTCGCTGCAATATTATCTTATCATTGCCTAGCATATTTTTATAAAAATACGGAACCAAATCAAAGGATGAAAGGAATCTCTCTGAAGCTGCTGTTGCTGCATATTATTCCCCTGCTCCGAGTGAATCCCTATTCCGATCAATCTAAGTAAAGTTTAACACTGAGCTACATCTTTCGGGTTCGTTTCTGTAGTCCCATGTCAACCAAAGGAAAAATGAAAAATATACCGGTTCGCCCCTGTAAGCACAATATCTCATTAGGGGTGAATGGGGTCAATCAGGGTCGCCCCTACCCCACCGTACTAACCAATTCTACTCCACTCTACCCTATATCTCCTATAACAACTTTACTTGCAATTATTCTTACATTCTCTGTTTAAATGGTCGATTAGTCAAGGAAAATTCCAGGATAGAATTGAATATTATTAATTTCTAACTGAAACTGTATGTCTTAATGACTTGTACCTATAGATACATATCTTAAATGATGTTCCATAGCTTCGTTGAATTTTAAAAAATTTCTTTAGTTTTAATTTATCAAGATTGTTTGTGTATATTTTTTATGGAGTCTCTAACAAAATATACATGTTTTTATTATAATATTTTTACGTTAAAAAAAGCATGAAATATTAAAAATATTCGTCCCGATTAACCGTCACCTAATAGTTTGTCAACGGGTGCTCAGACATGTAATTGTAATTAAAAATGTACAGGTATAATATGGGACACATATATATCATAATGAACATATTAGATATTTGACACTTTGAGTACCGGCCGAATACACATAGAATTTACCCTGTGCCCGGCCCATTTTTGTGAAATTTCATGCTTTGTGAAGGGTTTCTAAAAAGTGTCATAATTATGAAAATACTACATTAAATCAATTGAAACTTCTCAGATTTATTTGAAATAATTAAATAAGTCATTTTTGTATGATAGTTTTGCCAACATTGTCCTTTATGGAGAGCCACATTGCGCATTGCAATATTCGCACATATACAGGGCCTCACTCCTATTTTTGTGCTTTGTATTCCGGAGCCGTGTAAACACGTAATTACAATAACCACGCGTTGTGTCCCGGTCCCGTGTTTTCACGTGGTTTACCAGCAGCGAAAAAGTACTAATAAAAGTCACTAGATTTCAATAAAATGCACTTTATTAGACAGCTGGTAAACCACGTGAAAACACGGGACCGGGCATGGTTATATAATCACGTGTTTGAACGGCTCCGGGATCCAATGTGTTAATAGTTTTCATGTTAAAAAAAATATATCAAAACAAGACAAAATAGTTTAAAATAATCGAATTTACAAAAAATAAAAGAATTACAATCAAATTAAAGAATAAACTCATACATTTGTCGGTTTTAAGAGAAAAAATAGGCTCATAATTGCAACTAAAACACGATAAACAATATAAATAAAACAAAATAAATCAAATACCATTCTTAAGGATCGTATTCCCATCATTTTATACCACTATACCTAGGCGTAACTTTATACCAGGTTTATAAGTGAGGCCCATATAGTTAATAGTATTTTAAATCAGTACCTATTCATAATTAGTTTTTATTTCTTATTTTTCCACATCCGCCCGTAAGTCGCGAGCGGTGATTTTTTTTATAGGTAATCTACAAAAAATGATCATTAATTTGTACTTACAATACAAGTCATTTAAAAAATTAATTCCAAAAACACGTACGACGTTTGTTCAGAGGAATTTTTCTTTTATGGCCCCAAGAGTGTTCAATGCCCTGGATGAACACATTAAGTTCTCCAAAACGAAAGCCATTTTCAGAAAGAGTATGCGAATCGGGTTGTGGTCCCGTGGCTAGTGTTGCGGAATCACGGGCCAGAGGCCTGAGGCTCAGACCCCACTCTACCCTAACTTGGTTTCCATTTTCTAATAGTAAGTTATTTACAACTCGTTGAAAATGGCCAGCAAAATTGAAATATTTGGGTAAATTATAAGAACGCTAATATTGCATTCTTCAAAAAAAAAGTGTGGATTTTGTCTAAGGGAAGAGACCAATGCAGGAGACTGCTGCGAGATATTGCATAAATTTATATACTATTCAGCGTGTTGTCCAAATGTTTCTTGAAATATATGTAGGTTTATGTAATGATATTTAATTTTTATTTTGCTATTATTTATTGCTTTCTTACGTGCTTCCACTTTCCATTATGTTGGATCCCATTTCAACACAGAGTCTTTGGCCTCATAGAGTCTGGGATACGTTATAATTATATATTTTTGTAACATGTATGTATTTGTCAGAATAAAAAAAATAATTAAAACGTGATTATATTTTACATGAAAATCTAATTTTATATAGGGTTTTACGTTCCAATTTTTCCCTTGATCCACCCACATGTAAAATCAAAATACAAAAACTTTCTTGGTGGTACTACATTTAAATTATAATAATAAAATAGGTATGTAATTTTATTTCACTTCAATTTATGATTTTACGAGTTTTTACATTATTACACCATAATTAAACCAGTCTTACGATGTCGGTCACGACGAAACCCGGTCGCTGGTAAAAATTATAAATAAAAGTGAAATGAAAAATATATAAGTGCGTATTTTTATTATTATAATCAGAAGACTTTGGATTTGGAATACGTTCAAAATTTAACCTACACAATCGTCACTGCACAACTCTGCTCCGAAATAACTAAGGGAACTATGCATTCCAGATGAACGACCTGACATACGTCTTATGAACGAGCTGACATACGAGCACTAAATAAATAGTCTAGATCTTGTCTTGATGTCCCTTATGTTTGTCAATGCTTCTTTTCTATTTTTTTATATTTTAAACTATTCTTTTATTGTGATATTTAAACCCTATAAATTGTACACATAGACGATTTCCTTTAATAAATAAATAAACTACGTTTACGGTGAGAGGAAAAGTTGTTATACCTCTACGCAAACAGTGCGCTAAATTCAGTGAACGCACATTTGCGGTCGCAAGTCCTATGGCATGGAATTCTCTCACAGCAGAAGTGCGAAACTGTGAGAGTGAGATAATGTTTCCGAAAAAACCAACTTGTTCTCTAAATCATTTAAATAAATCCGTAGTATGTTAACAAAGTAAACGGTTTGACTTAAATTACAAATTGAAGCCAGTTAAAATTAAATATATTTATTTATAGAATCACATTGTAATGCGCCCTTGACATATTATATTACGAAAATGGCGCTATATAAGTTATCCGCAATACTAATAATCGTCGTTGTCGGTGTAAGTGAAAAATCTTTGTCAAAATTTGTATATTAACCACAGATACCTATATTAAATACCATTAGTTGATAAACCACAGATATATTAAATACCTATTCAGTGATATTAACCATAAATATTTATTTATATATATTTTTTTATTTTTTAAAATAAATATTTGCGTTCTTATGATTTACCCAAATATTTAATTTTGAGAGCCATTTTCAACGAGTTGTAAATAACTCCCTATTAGCAAATTGGAATCAAGTTGGGGTAGAGTAGGATTCGAACCACGGACCTTTGGTCCGCGAGTCCGAGACACTAGCCACAGGGCCACAACCCGATTCTCTATTTTTTAAAATATTTTTTTTATTAATCAATATATTTTCATAAATGGTACATATATTTTCATTCTCCTCCAAATCTACTTTTATTCATCTAGTAAATGTTATAACTGTAACTCTAAAAAAAAAGAGACTAGCTCTTGTGCTTAGAGAGTGACTTACACTGTTATAGTAATTTATTTATTAGATTTTATATAATTTTAAATACATGAGTACATGATAAAATAAAAACTTATAGGATGTGAAAAGAAAAACAGAAAACAATAATACGTAAATACTAATTAATATAGAATGCAGTTTTTACACGGGTTCAAAAAAATTCTTTAAATTTGCTTTAAATTTATTTATTGATATATTAGTCTTAATAGTTTTTAAATGTATTCGTTTTCCATTTTTCTCACGTGTACCACCTGAAGAACGCAATGTGTCTAAATCTTATTGAAAATATAACCATTTTTTCTGTTCCTATTTCCATTATCTCAAATTGTCTCCCCACATTGATTATTGCTCCAGTATTTTATATTTAAGTAATGAAGGGGATCTAAAGAGACTCCAAATAATACAAAACAAAGCGATGAGGATAATATTAAGATGTGGGAGACGAACAAAAGTTAAGAAAATGATTCAACTTCTAGAGATCATGACAATTGATCAAAGAATCAAATTCAATGTTGCTAATGAAATAAACAAAATTGTTCTAAAGGAATAGTTAAGAGATATTTTCAAAATAAACTAAAAAATAACGAGTTCTTTCATAACTATGCAACAAGAGGATCTAAAAATATAAGACTGGAAAAGAAATCAAAAGCAATGTCCCAGAACTGCCTTATGTACAAGGGAATTCAACTATTTGAGAAAATGCCAGTAAGCATAAAAAATGAAATAAATGTAAATACATTTAAAATTAAATGTAAAAAGTATGTATGTGAAAAATATTAGGTAATATATAGTGTAAATAGTGAATATAATTATTGAAAATGTACATATGAAACAGTGAATATTATAAATTAGGATATCAAGTGTATAATAGTGATAAATAATGTTAGAATAAGTATAGATGTAAATATTGTGTTTTAAATATATATTAGACTATGTTAACTAACTAACTAACTAACCATCACGCCATTTCCCCAGAGGGGTAGGCAGAGAGGATAGAACGCCACACCACTCTGTCCTGGCACACTTCCTTTGCTTCCTTCACATTCATACATCTTCTCATGCACGCACGTCGATTATTCCGACTTTTCACATGACCACTTTCAAGAATTTGTTGTACTTGATCATGCCATGTCTTTCTCGGCCTTCCTCGACTTCTACAACCAGACACATTCGCATCATAAATCTTTTTAGCCGTTCTTTCATCATTCATTCGCTCCACATGACCGAACCATCGCAAAAGACCTTTCTTAATTTTGTCGATAATGCTTAACTCAGCCTTGCATTCTGCTCTAATTTCGACATTAGGGCACCTATCATACATTGTTTTTCCGCACATTCGCCTGAGGGATCGCATTTCAACAGCATTCAGTCTACTTTCGTCCCTTTTTTTCCAACTCCATGCTTCGCTTCCATACATTAGGGTTGGTACCAGAACTCCATTATGAACTATCAGTTAATCATAGAACTAAATAAAATAAATAATAAAAAATAAAAGAAATACTTCTAACCTTAAACAAATTTTAATGAAAATCAATTAATGCAAAACACAGTCTCACTTTTTGTTCAAAAGAGGATATGCGGTGTCAGAGAAATTAGATGAATATATATTTGAACTGTTTTTCGTTCACTCTCTTGCAGATGCCTCCACGATATTATTCGAAAAGGACGACTACACGTAGGACTTATGGGATTATGACTAAATAAAATAAAAACGAGATTTCGCTGTCTCGTTTTCCGCACCCCAAAACTAACCGGATTCTGTTTTTTTATTAAACCTTTCACCTTTCCCTTTTTTCAAAATTATTTATCGTATTTATATATCGTACGCCCGAAAATAAAACTGGGCGCTTTTTTGGGTTTTTGGATTGCCCTAGCTCCCATAAGAAACAATTTTTTGAAATATTTATAAAAAAATAAAACTATAGGGACACGCTAACGGTAAATATCTATATTGTGTAAAAAAATCACTGCTCTAGTTCCATAATCCAGGAAGAAAATATAGTAATACGTATGAAAGAAGAAAAGTAACTCTGCGTTTTCTCTTGAAGTATAATAATTTCATTGGAATACCGTTTCGCAAAATAGATCGTAATTATATCTAATACCTCATTTGTATGTTATTAGAATAAAATAATTAAATATTACAAAGGTGTGAATAAAATTAAAAAAACCGTGATTGCGTCCATCTGCACATAAAATCAGAAATCAGACTTAATTGTTGTACAAATAAATATATTTAAAAAATCGCACCTTTCTGGCGCGGACTTTGTACAAAAAGATTAAACTATTGCTACCGATGTGATTCGTCACAAATGTAATAAAATATCCTCTTTGAAGTATTCGATTTGGTAGTATTGAACCTTTTGTGAGGACTTAGAATTTTCGCGTTCATTTGGTGCCCAATTGTATGGAGAGGTGAAGGATAGAGAGAAATGGGAGGTCTTTCTACCCTTTCGCACACGTTTGTAGGTGCATGTAGGCCCTAACACACCATGAGTCGGATGTGAAGGTTTGACGAAAAACATTTATTTCAGTTAATCCAAATAAAAAAAACGAAGGGTGTTTTTTTAAGTACGTACAAAATTAATCGTTGCAAGATTTAGATTAAAAATATTCAATAAAAAAAAAAATAAAAAAAAATTTGAAACGGGATGTGGTCCCGTGCGTAGTGTCGTGGACTCCGGATCAGAAGGTCCGAGGTTTGAACCCCGCTCTACCACAAAGTATTTCCCATTTTCGAACACGGTTATTTATTCATTGATTTATTTTACAGAAACATACAGTCAACAATGAACCGGGCTGTGATTCCATGAGAGTATTGTGAAGTCACGGGCCAATAGTCCGAGGTTCAAATCCCACTCTACCACAA
Source organism: Micrasema longulum (assembly GCF_059751315.1). Taxonomy (NCBI): domain Eukaryota; kingdom Metazoa; phylum Arthropoda; class Insecta; order Trichoptera; family Brachycentridae; genus Micrasema; species Micrasema longulum. The sequence continues at coordinate 1,857,562 of NW_028277252.1, forward strand.
CTCGATTTCCATTTTTCCAGCACTAGTTATTAACGGCATTTAGGAAATGTTCGGAAAATTTCAATATTTGAGTAAATAATAAAAACTCACGTATATCTTTAAAAAAAGATAAAATTACTTTATAAAGCTAAGGTTTAAAGACAGACAAGCGAAGTTTCTAAATAAAAATCATGCATATTAAATTATGGTACATTTTTTTATGTGTGCATGCGTATATATTTATGCAAAAGGGTGTGTTCGTGTGTATTTGTATGAAATTAAGGGCAGATGAGTGTTTGTTTGTTATTAACGACTGAAAGAAAATGTTCATTTAGTTGAAATATTTGAAGGCTAATATGTCTTGTTTTATTTATTTGTGTTTTCCCTAATAAACAAAATGATAAATACATTTTATATTCATTCGTTAAGTTTTATTATGGGTAGGAAATGGTTGATAAAATAATGAATAACCGTTTTTTACGGAATTCGTATACATAATTTGTATATATAATTGCGCAAATAAATCGATGGTTGATCCAAATAAAACCATAAAGCACAGTAGGTTTTGTTTTATTCCAAATCTGGATTCTAAATACCTACATAACATTATTTTTTGGATAATTTTAAAGTGTTATTTTAAAAATAATAGCAATGGAATTATTTATCCATTTAAAACATCATGTATATATAAAATTTTATAGCACACATGTCAACAATATTTTGAGTTTGCCTAAATTTTTGTACACAAGAACTGGATTCAACTCCCTAGGGAGCTGTTAATATTGTGGTGGGCAACATTAACAGCCGTGAGGTTGACAGGTCCGATCTCCTCTATAGCCCGCAACGCGTCGTCCGCTGCAACGTCATCTCGGACATATTAAACGCCCGTGCATCGGAAGAACTCGTTACATTTTATCTTGGCATTTCGTGTCGCTCGGCCACCAGCTCCCCCGCCTTCCTTCCAAAAATTCCTTCTGTACAAAATAATGGGATGTAACTCGTGTTTAACTACTTAATAAATAACTTCAATTGTAATCCATCTTTCTCATTTAAACTCAAATCAACTCACGCGCTCTCTTCCTATAATATTAACATAATACGACAGAGATGAAGAACATTTTAGTATAGAAATTGAACAATTTTCGGGCGTTGCCTAGTATGTTAGTGAAATAATTCTATTAGATGGATCTCACCCGCATAAATAAAGGTTTTAGCTCTTTACTTTCACAAACACCAACAGATGAAAGATTTGAAGGAATACAGATGTTTTAGTATGGGCGGAATGGTGAATGTTACACAGTGTATAAAGTGGCTACTTAAACCAGCCAATGACAGGTAATAAGCCCTGTAGATGCCTAGACTTCTATCTTACCTTCTTTAAAATATTATTTGTCTGTGTTGTAAGTTGTAACATAGATGTCATATAATATGTATATGTAATTCTCGTTTTGGTCTAGTACATTGTTTTATAAATAAATGTGTAACGATTATTATTTAAGCTTACTAGTAAATCAGATGAAAGGTTTTTATTTCGCGTTACATTGTAATATCATTTTATATTATTATTATTAAGTTAAAGCGGTGAGAGCCATTTTCATGTTTTTTTGTCAGCCATAAAATGTCGGTTTTCATATCATCATTTACCGCATTGTTCGGTTGGATTATCGACATCTTGTACGGTACCTACGAGTATATCGTCATCGATGGGTTTGACCGCAATTTTTTCAAGCCGTCAATAATTAACTCCAGATATTCAAATTAGCCGAAATATTTAGAGATTTATTGCTTTAACTAACAATGGATGTAGCGGTGTTTTTATTTTTATTTTACCGCCTTGAAACGCTTATGACGAAGGTGATTTTGTGGTTTTGGGTCCTTTGTAACACAATCATTCTTACTAGCCAGAAGTGCGAAACTGTTGAAACCACTTTTATTCCGCTTTAACAAAAATTTCAAAAGAACTTAACCTCAAACTTAATTTAACCACATTACTTTATAATGTTAAAGAAAAAAGCTTAAAACGAGATGTTTATCACTTAAAATTAATTTATGCACGTTAATGTTATTTACCAAAACTGAATTCAGACTTCTGTCTGCGTCCTTCCGGATTAAGTATACAGTTTTGTGTGTAAAATAGAACCAAAACCCTAAAAGAGTGCTTTCGACACGATACCATGGGTGTTCTCGGGTAAAAATCTTGAAGAAGGAAATCGAGTGGGGATAAGTTGGCCTCGTAGTGTTGTAGTTGGCGTATTTGCCTAGAGGTTCCGGATTAACTAAAATTTTGAAGTAGGGCACACATAGACATATTCTTGTGTATGTTCTAATGATAAAATTTTATGAACACGTATTTCTTCTATAAATTGTTTAACGCGTATACCTTAATCTTAAGTTATAATTTTAATATATATGGTGCAATTATTATCAAATTTTAATCAGTGCTACTAATTTAACCAACAAAAATTTCATAGTACGAATAAGGAAAATACAAATTAGGTTGTAATTGATTTAAAATGCTCGCCATAGACATTATAAACAATATATTATTTTTTTGAAAAATTAACTAAATTTTTTTAAATGTGCCTGAACTAACCGAAAAAACATAACATTGTAAAGTTAAACCTACAATTTTTTTTTACGCCTCCTTAGGGCCTCTGATTTTTTAAAATATACATGAGTAGGTTTGAACTCAAGATGCAATGTGATAACTTATACAAAATAAACAAAGACGAATGGTAAAATAAAATAAATAAAACAACTTTGTTTTTAACCACTAATTTTTATTTTTCACCGACCGGTTTCGTAAACCTTGACAAAGAAGCTTGTTTGCTTTGAAACCGGTCGGTGAAAAATAAAAATTAGTGGTTAAAAACAAAGTTGTTTTATTTATTTTATTATAATGAATAACCACAAAGTTAGTGCTTCAAATATAAACATTAAATACAAATGGTTTCATAAACAGACATTGAATGAGCACAATATTTTGTTGATGATTGAGTTACAATATTTTGAGTCCGTCCAAATGTTTGTAGACAAAACAATAGAATTAATTCATTCATTAGGAAGCTAACTATCAACACTAACAAATAACAACAGAGATGGTGAACATTTTAGAGAAAGAAACATAAAAATCCGTTTACAGAGCTTATGACCTGTTATTGCCTGGTTAACTAAACCAACTAGTCCAAGAAGAAGTATTAAAATTAGAAAACTGTTTTCATGCGTTGCCGAGTACGTAAGTACCGAGTAAATAATTCTCACAAAAAAAGTTTCAGCTCACTTATTTCACTAAAATCAACAGTGAATGTTTATTTCTCCACAAACTCGAAATCGTTTAAAAGACCGTGAGTCTACTTATCGGTTTCACGCATCCCAAAAAGGCATATTTTTTGGTCAATAAACGAGTGACTCTTTTACAATTTCATATGAGGCGAAAACATTTAAATCTGTAGATAGAAGAATTGAAGACATACGAATGTTCAAACAAATGCAAAATGGTGAATGTACACAGTGTGTAAAGTGGTCACTTAAACCAGCCAACGACAGGTCACAAGTCCTGTAAATGCCTAGATCCATATTTCCTTCAATTAAATGTTCTCGACCTCTGTTGTTATTTGTTGATTGAATTAATATTTATTTTTAAATCCTGAGAAATAATTACAACAAATAAATGTGACATTTGTCAAGCCTAGTCATTCCGTCGCGTAATTTACCAACAGTGTGAGTGGATTTTCGGTCTGTTGTGCAAAAAATTTTTTTTTGGAAAATAGTTCTAGTTGACAAACCTCTCTGTTAACGCATAAAAGGAAAGGTAGCCGAGAAATCAAAACCTATTCACATTTACATTAAAGTGTCGGGCACAATAGCCGGCAATTAGTGGGACTGTGACGCGTGTGTGGGAGTGGCGCGGGGATGGGGGGTGGGGGAAAATGGTTATCCCAGACTTTCATGCAATACTATCCAAATTTAAATCATGATTCTTCTATTGGGGTAACGGGCCCTATTAACGATTCATTACAATGCCTTAACTAGTAGGTTAACTGTACGAGTAGTTGGTTGTAAAATGTTATTTTTAATAACTTACTAGACGGTAATATCTAGTCGTCGGCTTCAAACAATATCCTAGACTGGAGTACTATCAACAAAATCTATTTTTAATTATTTCTTTATTTATTTATTTATATATCAACGGTTCAAAGAACCTTTTACAATAAAAAGTTTTACAGACATAATTAAAGCATTGAACAATTCATTGTGTCATATATAATATGAAATATAACCATATAATTCAACTGAATAATTAAAACTAAACAAATTCGTTAAAGTAAAATAATAAAAAAAACTGCAAAAAATTAAAAAAGAAACATAACATATCTAAGATGACAAATAAAAGATAACAATTAACGTGAGAAAATCTTATGTTCTAAATATAAATATAACAAAGTAAAAATGAGAATAATTAAACATTAACATAAAGTGGCTAGTATTTAGCTAGGTAATAATGAAAAAGAATAATAATGCTACAATAATACTTTATAAATAATACGTTTTTTGGAGCAATATGAGGGCTTAAATAATCTTAATAACACCTTTATTTTATCAGTTGGTTGGAAGAATTTGGAATTTGGCAAAATATCCACAAACATATAATTTGTATATAAAAAAATAAACAAAAATACGTATCAAGAAAACAAAGTTAAATTTAATAATATATTTTTATATAAATTCATCCATTTTCTAAAAAATAACGATTGAGATTACATTTTAATGCATTAACAGAGTTTGTATTGAAAATATCAAATATTGGTTCGAACTTATTTCCATACCTATGTATCCTGGATATAGGTGAATGCATATAATTATAAGCCTTATTTTATCTTTCACTAGAGCATTGTGTGCTGTTGTATATTACAGATACACAATGGATGACCACCAACTCATGCGTGTTTCGACACGTAAGGATCTTGGGGTCATCTATGAAAGCAGATTGGCTTTTAATGCTCACGTCGAGAGAGCATGTGACCTTGCACGAAAGATGTTGGGTTTTATTCCCCGTACTGGCAGGGTTTTCGAAAATCCCCATACACAGAATCCTGTTAAACTCGTTGGTTTGGACCAGGCTTGAGAGTGCTTCGGTGATGTGAAGTCCGTACGAGGCGAAATATTCCATAGTTGGAGAGTGTTAAAAAAAATCTCAGGTACCTTTACGTGAAGGAGTATGGTAGTTATCCGTTACTCTATCCTACTGCATTTCTCTCGGTCGTGCTTGGAACCAAAAATTTGCAACTTAGAAGGAATGGGTTCACACTGACTATAATTCCTAAAATATATATTCCTTAAATAAAAGGTTTTATCGAGAACTCAGACATTTTAGAGAATCAATTTTGAAGTTCCTGGTGGTTACCCCGACAGCGTCCGCACATACTGTTTTACCACCCGGCTTCCTGAACCAACCTGCCTCTGATTATGACGATTGGAAGAGCAGGCCGCTGAACACTATCACTTTGGAGATCGGCATCTTTCACATCAGCGAAACTTTATTTAAGAGGCATATTCTCTAACTATTGGAGAGTATTATACCTTAATAATATCGAACCGTTGCTCGAGGGTTCCTGGTTTAATATGTCGTCCTAAAATAACGGCTTAAATATTTTCTTATTTGTAATGTTATTTTGGTAAGTAAAATTATTTTTATTTTAATTAGAAAACAGATTCAATTATATGGCGAGAATTAATGTTAATTTGATTAGATAAATCAACATCTCAAGTCTGATCATGTCAAAAACAGATATAACCAAAGCACACGTATAACAATATATATGGATAGATGAATTTGAATTTGAAAAAAAAACCTTTCGACAAACTCAAAATATTGATGATACAACCAACTGGTCTAAGAAGTAAGAAATAAAAAAACAATTTCCAGCTTTGCCTCATACATACGTGGAATAATTCAGTTAGATAAATCTCAAGTGCATCAATAAAGGTTTCAGCCTTAAACTTCACAAAAATAAACAGATGGAAGAATTGAAGATATACGGATGTTCGTTACGATGGTTGACAAGTAAAATTTAAAAGTGTGTTTTTACACTAAAAATATTTCGTAGTCCCTGGACTGGTACCTAACGCGTGAGACTGATCATCTTACCTTCATGTAACAAAAATGATCAAGATACGCTGCGATTTGTGTGCCAATCCAGTGCCCTGTGCACCACTAGGTGCGGAAAGGAAACTATGATGATGATGTGTGCAAAATGGTCTCATAAACTAACCAATGACAGGAAACAAACCCTGTAAAAGCCGAGACTTCCATATTCCCTTCTAAAAAATCTTTTTTCTGTGTTGCAATAAATTTACCAATATTTTACATTTGCGTTCATTGAATTTACGCAAATACTTTAATTTTTGGAGTAATTTTCAAGGAGCAGTAAATAACTCACTAGAAAATTAAAATTAAGTTGGGGTAGAGTGGGGTTCGAACCTCGGACCTCTGATTCATGAGTCCACGACACCAGCCACGGGACCACAACCCGATTTAAAATTAAGACGGTGCGTTTCCAACTTGCAAAAAAGCAATGAAACCGTTCACTGATTATTAAAATTTGTGGATTTAAGTATCACTAGTTTTGTGTATCTTTTTTTTTATTCGACTGTAAGACATGCATTACTCATGTTGATTATTCTGTTGATATAATACGCCAGCACCATTAAATAAATAAAAATACAACAAAATGGGATTAGTTACCTCATTGCTTTTTATAACACTATCAAGCAAGGGTGATAGTACTTACACAGGTACAATACAAAACGTGTTTGAGCAAGGTGGCGGGTACTTACCTACTTAATTAAATCGCTTTGTGTAAGAACGATGACTCGGCAAAATATTTTTTGTACTAATAAAATCCTATTCATTATAAATAAGAGGAGGTATTATCGATTAATGATGTGGTTTTTTACTCTTTGCACATTTTAAGATCATTATTTGCTTTGTAAAGACGTATTTTATATATTTGTTATACATTGAAAAAACATAAAAAATCTTAGAAATAAAGTAATGATTTAAAAAATACAAATGAAGCAAAAACTAATAGGAATTACACTGGCTACATTTTCCACAGAGCATGAAATTTGTCTTACGCCAGATGTACAATTTGTTACTGCACTCTTCTTCGGAATGCCTTTTTTTAAAAATAAGTATTTGCTGTTCTATGATTAACCCGAATTTTTTCATTCCATTTTCGACGAGTTGTAAATAACTTACTGTTAGCAAATAGGAAGGGTTTGAACCTCGGACCTCTGATCCTTGAGTCCGCGACACTAGCTACGGGGCCGCAACCCGGTTTTTAATGGAAAATAATCGTTTTAGATAATCTAGCTGACAGGTGTCAGGCTTAGACCATCTAGATCTCTAGTTAAAGGAAAAAAACTGCGTACCTGAATGCAACCAGCGCACTAAATTCGGACAACACGTATCCGCGATCGCAGGCTCTATGAAATGGAATACTCTTTCAGCAGAATTGCGAAACTGCAAGAGCTAATTGATATTTAAGAAAAAAAATCGTACACATCCTCAAAGTAATAATGCGTGAACCTATAGAGAAGCCCTTGCACTTTATTTTATAGAACGCAAGCGATGTTGGTTTGTTGCTTAGCAACAAATTGGTGGCCATTTTGTTTTGTTTGACAGCATAAACATAACGGTTCGATCGGATGCTTTTGTAGCTGTGCTTGGCTTTATTTGTAAATAACTTACGTTATAATATACGTTATAATAAATAAAAATCGACTACGGTGAATTGCAGTATATTTGGTTGCAGCAGTAGGAGAGTCAAAAGTGTGAAAGGAGACAGTTCTTACAGGTAATTGATTTCGAATATTTCCTTATGATTTACATGGATTTTTTTCATTTTTTGTCCCAACACGTGTATTATGTTGCTTAAAAACTTTTCTTAAATCAACATAATTACTTCAGATACTATTATTTCTCAATTTAGGAGATACATTTGTGAATTAAAGTATGTTTACTGTTGATAATGACAATTGATAATGGGCAATATGCCAGGGCCGCACTAGGCCTCCATATAAAGTTTGAGTTTTTATCGAGTAGAGGTTGATTCAAATTTTACTCAAAAATAGCAATGTTAACCTTGAAATCGCATCCAAAATGACGTGCCCAAATTTCAGGCCGCTACGATTTGCCGTTTCGGAGATGTGACGGACAAACAAACAAACTCAACATGGGACTTTGGTTCCATGGAGGCTGGATTTATGACTCAATAAATGTAACATAAGTATATTGTGAATAAAATGAAAAACTAAATAAAAAAATAAACACTCACATGTATTTTCAGTTTGATTAAATAAATATAGGCAAATTATAGAAAAATAAATTGGAATAACCCTGCAATAATAAATACACAGGTACATATTTAAAAGTATTTGTAATGCAAATTAATATCCATTTGGCAATTCTCGACCGGATTGCGACCCATTGTTTTGCTGCGAACTGTAGCTAACTTAAGACCCAATTGTCATAGAATGGTTTTCCTACGTTTGGGCTCCTCTATAGCTTGGCGCATTATTACTCTGAGTACACACCTGTTAAATCGTTTAAATAAATCCGTACCATGTGATGTGATGATGAAAAAGTAGTACTAAATTTTGAAAATTAGAATTTTAATTATTATTCATGTAATTACTTTTAAAAATGATTTTCAAGAATGGAGAAAGTAGTTAATCTAGGACTAACGGAGATAAATTCGTTAATATCACATGCTTCCCAGAGGATGCAACCATAGCGGCAGAATCAGAAGATGCTTTACTACGCATATTACACAAGTTTTATTGAGCATACCAGAAATATAATAATTTTGTAACCACAACTGGCCAGGAGGTCCAATTACAATAGTTAATTACGGCACAGAACACCCAGACTTGAGAAAAATTACAATTGTTTTCTGTTACCCGGAACCTTATGTGCGTGAATTAAGCGTCTTGCAACACGGAGCCCGTTATTGTACGTACAGGCATTTGCAAGCTTTCAAACCTTACCTTCTCTAAAATGTTCTCCATTTCTGTTGCAATCTGTTCATCGTAATAATTCCTTTGGTGGGTAAATCCAGTCCATTGTCTACAAACATTTAGGTAAACTTAAAATATTGTATTTAAAACCTGTCCTGGCTTCTTAAAGTGATCTCTATTCTGTCTACATAATGTTCGAGACATCTATGTACAGTAAAACTGCAATTATCCTGATTAATGAGTGCTAGACGTTATCCGGATATGCAGAAATCCGGATAGTTAGATGCACAATGAAATTAAGGTGTTTTGGAAGAAAACTTTAAGATCACATTTTAATTGCTTTTAAAATAATACAGCAAATTGAAATTACATTTAAAACTTACTGAAGCATGTCCAGCAAAGTTAATTGTTTTGTCAAAGACACTCTTTTATTGTTACAACATCTCCTTTATTTTTTATTTCTTATCCTGATATTTGGCAATCCGGATGACTGGAGTTCGGAAAAGCTGAGTTCTTCTGTAATGAGGAAGTTTAGTGCTACGGGATATTGGATATAAAAATATTTTCTTGTTCGCGGTAAAAATTAGAGCGTTAAATTGTACGGCAAAGTTTTTTGAAAATGTATGAAAAACTTACAAAATTAATTTTAAAAAACGAACTTCAAATTCAAATAAAAATGATTTAAAAAAAAGAATGAATGAGTGGGGTGAGAGATTTTTGGTTTACGGGAAGCCAACTCACAAATCAACAGAACTCATCAAAGAGAGCTTGTGACGTCGCAATTTCAAAATTACAAAATTTTTATAAATCATGGCGCTGATAATACGATACTTAAAAACATATTTTTTACAATTTTGAAAATGAATTTCATCATTGTTCGACCTGTTATTTAAATATTTATTTATTCATTTCAAATTAAGTTGCATTTTACATATATTATATTCATGGTTCATTAGGCTGTGTTCATGTTAAGCCATCATAAACTTATAAAAAAATATACATATTGAAAAATAATAACAACGTATCTCTAACTTTATGAAGCCAAGAGCCCCCGTGTTGAGTTGGAATACAACATAATGGAAAGTGGAAGCTTTAATCTTATTAAAGAATATAAATAATAAAAAATATTACATAAACATAAATGTTAATAAACATCTGGACAACACGCTTAATAGAATATTAAAAAAAAATATTTTTCACTTTTTTTTTATTTTTGCAATATACATAAGAGGTAAAACCGAGTATTCAAAAAATGAAGGATAATATCATAGCAATGAAAAACATATTAATTGTAATAATGGTAAACAAAAAAATCCCACAAAGGCATGGCCTGTTCGTGGGTATACAAGAAAATGTTAATGAATTTTTGCTTCTATAATAAATAGACAGTTATAATATTTTTGTGTAACATAAGAAAGAGAAAATAAAATATTCTTTAAAAGATTACATGGTATTTTATTTTAAAAGTAATTAAAAAAGGAAATAAAAAATACAAAAAAAACATACAAATATTCCTTATTATTAAAGGGCAACAAAATATATCATAAAAAAAGAGTTCATATCTTTAGTTTGAATCCAGGATAGTGCGTGTTTTTTAAAAGAGGGAAAATTTTGAATGTTTGGAATCAATGAAATGTTATCAGTAAAAAAATAATGAAATATTTTTGGGTCTATAAAATATGCATGTCTCTGTGCGAGCTTCGTTTTACAATGTGGTATTTCTAACACACGATTACTTCTTTGACTTGATCTATTTTAATTACTTGTAAATAAATTTTGTTTCTTAAATATACATTCATACCAATATATTTGTCTTTTGTCTAAAAGTTTAGCTCCTTAGAACAATTGGAAATAGGGGAAAGTGCTAGGCAATGTCTCGCAGCAGTCTCTTGCAATGGTCCGTTTCCTTTGACAAAATCCAAACTTGTACACTTCTCCTGAAAATGGTTTTCGTTTTGGAGAACTTAATTTGCGCATCCAGGTAATTTAACACGCTTGGGGCCATAAAGGAGACATTTCTCTGAGCAAAAGTCATACTTGTTTTTGATATTAAATAATTGTTCCAGAAACAGAAAAACCTCGTTCGAGCATTCTGTTGGGATCTAACCACATGACCAGAAATGTGTCAATGACTCATTAAAAAAAAAGTGTATCGTCCAGTTCCTTCTTATATTGAAATAGTGTCTCAAATGGGAAAGTGGAGGGACAAAGAATTAGCAGGGACAAATAGAGTAGATGATAAGAAATTATAAAAACAATAATATTTTTACAATAATAGAGTTAAAAATGTGTCTACTGGAATTTTTTTCGAATTTTTTGTTTCTAAATCATTTTAACATCCCTGGGTATTAAACGCGCAAATCGCGTGTAAAATCGTATTTTTCATATTCAATTTATTACAAAAGTGTTGTAACACATTGTAAGAATTGATTGTGGGTATGTTGAGATGGCGATGCCATGCCACCCGCGTGGTCCAGGCCGCAGACGAACACAAAGGGCAGGCTCTCCCGTCACCATAGTGTCGAGTCACGGCGGCTAAGTGGGAGTCCGCAGCCAGCGGTCAACACACACTAGGAGCCTTTAGTCAGTGCTCTCGTGATGGAGAACAAATCACAAATGTCGGGTAATTGATTTCTCTCCCGCACCATTGACGCTTTACAACTATATTCATTAATACGAGTGCATTACACTCGTCCATTGAGGGTTCTGCCACCGGACAAGTTGACGTGACAAATTGACTCACAATTATTCCAGGTGTCTCGAATAACTGATAAGAAATAATGCGAAAATTTCATTCTTTTTTAAATCATTGATCAACAAAAAACTGACGAGTTTGAGCTTCAATATCGAAATATCACATACTACGAATCCCGAAAAAAAAAAGGGAAATGGTGTTAACGAAAAGGCGGACTGTAAATGAAAATCGTATTTCATTCAATTTTGTTATTGGGAAATATTTGAGAAAGGAATAGGTACATGGAGTAGATACCTACCTTTAATATAATTTGAATGTTCTTCAATTTCTGGCACTGGATCACAAAATGAACTATAAAATGAGACAATGTTTTCCACGACGCGCGACGATTCCAACCACTTTTTATCCGATTTTGTGTCAAGTCAAAAATGTTGTTTGGTTTTGGTTCTAAATCCGAATCTTTTAATTTTGAGTATCTTCTATCTTGATGCTAGGTAGGTACCATAAGGATGGGTCAAAGGAAGGATGGGAACGAAAGGTAATCGGCCAGGAATAGTTTCGATAAATGCTGTTATTTACTTAACAGATGGATTTATAATACTTAATTAAATTTTCAAAATCAAACCGATATTGTGGAATATGTTTTCATTCATAATTAAAAAAAAAGATAATTGAAAAAAACGTCTCTATGAAAATGCGACATGTTCGGCCTTGATAATTAACATCTTACTGTATTTATATAAGAAATAAAAGAGTAAAATTGGAACAAAACTTAAATGCTTGATTTCTCAAAACAGGGATTTGAGAGTTAAAGCTTTTTGCCAGTATACTCACGAATACAACAGTACAATTTGTAGGTATCTGTTATTATGTTTTGTTTTGTTATTATACAGGAAATATGTCTATATCATATATTAAGAATCGTTTATTATTAGCGATAAATCTACACTCGTTTTACAAAATTTATGGCATAGGAAGCATCAAACATGTCAGTTAATTTAACGCTACCACCACCCAAGTAAACCCCAAACTGGTTATAAAATACAACTATTTAAAACCTGTAAGGTTTCTGAAAAAAAAATACTTCGAGAGCATCATAAATCTTCGACACGTTTTTATTATTATTATTATTTTATTTTTGCACCACAACAGGCCAGGAGGCCCAATTACAGCGGTGAATTACATCACAGAACACCCAGGCTTGAGAAAAATCACATTTAATTTTTGTGTTCTCACCGGGAATCGAACCCGGAACCTTCCGTCTGTGAGTCAAGCGTCTTGACCACTACACCACGGAGGCCGCCGACATTTTGGTGACAATGTGCGTAGTCTCCTCGGGTTGCGAATGTCATAGCTTCAGAATCTGTCGATATCGAAATACCGTGAAAAATAACGTTAAAAATTAAAGAAGTCATACTGACGTGAATAACGACTGGGGCGCCATTGTATCCTTAATTGAGTGGGTAATATAATTTATATTATGCCACTTTCCTTTGAATTTTAAGTTGCATTATTTTTTGGCAATTACAATCTGAAGTTAATTAGTTAGTTAGTTGAGTCACCTTCAACTGTCTTTAAAGTAAAATAAATAAATCATTTTTTGTAAGAAATATTTGTCACAACACAAGTTTCGGGTATTCAGAATAACCCGAACTTGTACTCAAACTAATAATTAACTCGTGTGATGCGTAAAAATACAAGGTGTTTTTTTTTTACAACATATTTAAAATGTTATTAAAACGTAAAGTAAAAAATGCTGAAAACCAATAATACAATATTTGACGTTCAGTTTACTTTTAAATTTGTTTTTAGTATTTTCCATAAACCCCTCATAGTTTTACATCTATTACCAACATTGTTTTGTTTTTTTAAAAATAATAAATAATTTACGCATATTTTTACTTTTTTTAACTCGTTAAATTCATTCTTCTGAAAAATTCACTTTATGACGCATCAGTTATTTTTAGCTTTAACTGTCAATGGGTGTGCTGTCAATTTGTCAAAAGAATTTTCAGGAAAAGAACCACAGAATATTAAGTAGTATGAAAAGGCGTTTTCAGCCATTTTATCAGATTTTCAGAGTTTAAAAATACCGCTCTAAGAGCGACGCATGTAATAACATTTAAAAAGTACCTACATAAACAATATTTTGCAGCTCTCTGAATTTTATTCATGATATAGCGGAATAAACCCTTACCTTAGATTTGAAAATAAATATTTCATAGAGGAAGGAACTTTAAAAACAAAACTAAAAATAGTAGATTTTGAAATAAAAGATAAATGAAAATGAAATAAATCGATTATACTGTTGGCACTTAAAGTTTTTTTTTTTAAGGAATAACCCGCAAAGCCTTTACTTCAAAGGCTTCTCAGCAGGTGAGGAAGACAGGGTATGGAAGAAAGTTGAAAGAAAGAAAAGTTCAAGAAAAAAATACCTCAACACTCAGGCTAGTTGAGATTTTTTTTTCTTAAATTTCTTTCTTGTAACTGATGGAAATCGAACCTGCGACGCCAGTTTTTACAGTTAGCCGTTTAACCAACTGCACCACGGCGCGGCGCCTGTCAATTTTCGCAATATGTTTATTATTTTATTATTATTATTATTTATTATTTACAACTTTTAAGAATGGCCTCACAATTGAAATATTTGCGTAAATAACTCAATCTATGGTTTCCTAAGAAAGCGGAGCCGTCGCGCAGCGGTGGATGATATCATTAAAATGTTGCAAGTGTCCTAGAGTGCGTTGATTGTGAGCAGAACTTCAAACAGCGGTGCCTTCATTTTCCGGACAGTCACTAAAGCAGTTTTGGAATGTTTTTTTTTCATGTATCTGTGAGCATTTTTGTGTCTGAAAATGGAGAAATTTTCATTTTTTGTACGAAAATCATAAAATTTGTGCTAAACCTTGAAATGCACATTGTGTAATATGATTTTTAAACATCTTACTCTCCTCCGAACAATAGTTTTCGACAATATTCTGAGTTTGTCCAAACTTTTGTAGACAAGGACTGGATTCAACTCCCTGAAGAATATTTAAGACAAAGTAATGTAGAGGTCTAGGCATCTGCAGGGCTTATAACCTGTCAATGGCAGATGAATCTCACCCGCATAAGTAAAGGTTTCAGCTCTTTAACTTCACAAACATCAACAGATGAAAGAATTGAATTGAATTTTCTATTGATCCTAATATCATTTCCATACGTGTATTTTACTAATTAGAACGGGCAATTTGCGCGTCTAGCAAGCTATCGCCTCTTCTTTTTAATAAGTACCGCATAATTAAAATTGAACACTCGTACCTAAATGCTTTGACATTTATAACACGGTTTGCCTTATTGCTTGTTCAGCAAAGCCATGAATTGTATTTTTAATAACTTGAAAGTATTGATGAAATACAATAAAGTATGTTATCCAATACAATAATACGTTGTGATGAAATAAAACAATTAACATAAGTAATCTAAAACTAGAACGCGCCAAACTAATAACAAAAACAATATTACCAAGTTCCAAAGAAATCTAAAAATTGAACACAACATTTCTACACGCTGAAGCTTTATTTTTTGACTTAAAAATATTTTAAAACATATTATTGATGTATTTTCAGTACTAAATACTTGTATGCATGGAAGTTCTGTTTTTGTGTAGACAATTTATTTTTATTTTTATTTAAAACTGTATCAATCATCGAAATAAGAATTTCATAATAACCGTTAATAAGTATATGTAATAAGTTTTGGGGTATTTTACAATCCAATACAATTTAGTATGAAATTCAACACGTTCGCGGTTGGGAAATAAAGATTCGTGTTTATGAGAGACGTCAAAATACGTATTAAAGAGCCAGGTCAACAGGACACGGAACTACATATTATATGCCTACATAATATAGCAAGGATGCATAGTAATATGTGAGCATACGGCGCCCACCTCCAGTCCACGGCGCGCACGGGCCAAAAGGGACCAAATATTGGTTAGCACTTAAAGTTTAATAGTATTTTTACAGATAACTGTAAATTTACGCTGGTATTGTGTGGTTTCTCGTAATTACTGGTAGTGAATTACGTAAGGAAATTTCCAGAACATCAAAAAATGCATTCTGAAAAAACCTCGAAAGTGCATTTCATCTTTATTACAGATTTTTCATTACAGATTCATGGCAGAAATGCTATCTGCATTCTACAAAATAATGGGAAAAACCTAGGAAAAAAGGTTCTGAAATTAATTATCATCATCATTCCGTCTCCGTACCTAATGGTGCATAGGGCACTGCATTCGCACACCAATTGCAGCGTATCTTGATCATTTTTGTTACACAAAGGTAAGATGATCAGTGTCACACTTCATGTACCAGTCCAGACACTACAAAATATTTTTAGTGTAAAAACACCCTTTTAAATAAATATTTCATATCGACCAAGTCGGGAATCGAACCCGAGAGCTCTTGCATGGGAGACACCACGAGAGCGAAAAAAATTATGAAAATTAAAAAATTACAAAAGGCTATTATTTTTCCCACAATTTAGTAGGTACATTAAAAAAAATACGTTTTTTCTTCAAGGACTACAGCAAAATATTTCGTTTTAAAAACTACTACTCATTCGGATAGTACAGTTTCGTATTTAATACGTAAAGTTTTTTATTCACGTGGTAATTAATTCAAGCAAAAAAGGGTTGAAATAATGATTAAAATAAAAATAAGATATCGAACAGGCAAAAATATTTAAATACTTAATATTTCCATAATTTATTTTGGCTAGCGGAAATTTACAAATTATGCTTTTACTAATGCTTTTGATACTAGATGTTTATCTTACTTTTAGGTTCGTTTTTTGTACATTAAAATTATTATAGCCTGGGAGATTCCAATCGAAAATCATTACACTGTCAACGTACATAAATTAGCACAACTGTAAAAATCTGATAATGGTGAATAAATTTCGCCTAACTACAAGAGTTTTTTTTACGTTTATGGAGCTGAAAATGTCACCTTCAATAAAGAAATTCAATTTTTAAATATTGTTTTGCTGTTTTCAATGTCGCGTGGCATAAATTTGGAATAAATTCGATAACTGTTTTTAAAGCTGAAATAAACACGAGCATTTAAAGTGGTAATCAAACGATTACAATAAAAATATAAGATGGAAGAAAAAAATATTTTGTTATTAGAGGAAAAAAAGTGAATCGAAAAATTCAGCACACAAAATACATTTTTTTATCGAGTTAAATGGCTTTGATGGTTACATGTAATGCAGGAAAACATTTTTAAAAAACGAAAATAAATGAAATACTTTTATCTTTATACAAGAGAAATAGAGTATTTTTTTATTTAAAAAAAAAGTGAAGGCGGAAATAAATAAATCAACAAAGTTGTTTTATTTGCTTTATTGTAATAAATAACCAAAAAGTAAGAACCTCAAACATAAAATAAATAAACGTTTATTAGAGCAGTTTTAAGAGAACCTAATCATTAACAAAATTAATCATGGAGTGATACTATTTTTTATAATCTAAAACATGAAAACAGCTTTTATTGATATTATGTTTTTTTTATATTTATTTAGAATATGGAAGTAGGGCACACATAAACGTATTATTATTTGTGTTCTTATAATAACAATGTACATATATTTAATTTATAAATTGTTTAACACATGTTATCGTTGAAAAGATTGATTTGGAAAACGTTTTAATGTAGTTGTGGTAATTAATTATTTAAAATTGAGCGCATAATCAACATTCGTTTATATTTTTTTTTAACACTTTATAGACATATATGATATGAATTGAATTTCTTAATCAATTGAGCAGTAGGGAAATACCGTATTAAATCAAGATAACCTTGTACCCATCAAAAAACTATCTCAAAGACGAGATAAATGTCGCAGGTAGGTTTGTTGGCTGTAATTTGATATGTGAAACAGTTGCCAGAGTTTATAAATTATAGAAAACGTAATCTAAATAGATAATTATCGAGAATGAAACTATTTTTTATTTTTATTTTCAATTTATATACATATTACCTTAAGGAATTTTCTTCCTACTTACCCAAACCGCTCAGTTTGAGAAAATTACCATTGCTTTGACATATTCTAAGGAATTACACTAAATTTTACAGTTGTATACAAAATTTTAAAAAAATAACAATAAAAAAATAACACTATACTCACAATAGAGGAAAGGAGATGGGAAGGAAAGAAGAAGGAGAAAGGAACAACTCAAATATTTAGATAGGGACATTTCAATCTTGATTTAAATGTAAATAAAGAAGGGGCGTCTCTAACATTAGTGGGTTGATTATTTCACAATCAAGCAGCTACAACTGTGAAAGAGGAGACAAGAAAATTACAGCAGTAGTATAGTATTAAAAATTGATATATGCATAATATAATGTTTTTTTAGCGTCAAAAAATTACAGAATTTACTAGTTATCAAAATTTAAAGTATATATTATTTTTTATTTATATATATTCTATCAAATACGTGTCAGAGAAAAATAAAATTTAGATGGAAATATTTAATAATATAATTACAAAACACTCGATTAAATATGAAAAAAAAATAAAACTTCAAATCCAAAAAAATGTATGCCCTTTGGTGGGCTTAAAACTATAAGCAGAATGTTCTAACTTAAATTTTTGAAAATATAATTTCGCCTTTTTAATCATGTAGACAATTTCTCTTCAATTTGAATCGTGAGAATAAAGAGGCAAACTCGATTATTGATAAAAGACTATTAAGATAAATTAATGCAGTAGTGGCACAGATAATTAATAAAAATAAATTCCTCCCTTTGGGGGTCCATCATCCTTGGAGTCCTGCAGCTAAAGGATCGCGTGTTCTGAAATTTCCTTTTTTTAATGGCAACATGTTGTGGTATTGAATACCTTTATATTAATTTTGTAATAAAATAATGAATAAATACAACCATTTTCTCACTAACACAATAATTTATCTGTTGTGATCGCGTGGCGATGTACAATTACCACATTATATTTTTTGGAAAAAAACACTGTAAAAATATTATATTTTTAACCATTATCAGCATCTAATGATGATGAGGTATTTTATTAATTCTTCTTTTACAGCTTATCTTGGTTTATTTACGATAGTTTTGCTCTAAGTATTTTTTATTGTAATATGTTTTTTTTTTCTTCATAAAAGACTTAATTTTACGTAGAAAAAGCACCCGATGACAAACGGCTAAAAAGCCACATGTCATGATATTTTTTGGTAAACTTCAGATTTTTTTTTCTACGCATGAAAAGGAGAAAAATCAACCTTTTTTAATGTTTTATTTATTTTCAGGTATTATTTGGTTATTGAAAAAAAGCAGTACCGTGGAATAAACTCTCTTAAAAATCGAAGAATAATATTAGACCAGTTTTTTTTTTTTACAAATTGATTCCCCTAATCTACTTGAAAGACTTCCATTCCATGTGCCATCTAGACCGACAAGACAAAATTTTCTGTTTTACACATACAATCCGTCAAAAAACTGTTTGAAACAATGTTTGATACAATACCTAGAATATGTGAGCAATACAACAATAGATTTACCAAGGCTGATATTTTTTATGATAATATACGTGAATTTAAGTCAAACGTCATATAAATATTAAAATATTAAGATATTCGATTAATTTTACTATTTTTCTTTCTTACACTTGTTATATTTAACATAATTCAAATTATTGCCTTAAAAGTATTTTTTTTTGTGTGTGCATGAGTGACCTACACTAATAAACAAATACATTGTCAATATTTCTTTACATACTGTTTGTTTACTAAAAAATAATGAAAAAAAAAACACCACAAAAACATTAGTTTTATTTATTTTATGTGATTTTATGGTCATTTTTGTGGCATGTATCAAATTAGATACATTACGCAATTGAGGTTTAAAATCATGAGTAGGGAAATCAAGGGGAGATAAGTCTACCGATGTAGTGGTTGTCGCATTTGCTAACCATGTTCGACGTCTCGAGCCCGATTCCTGGCAGGGTCAAAGTGAAATATTAACTTTAAAAATTATCGATTCATTGTAATATTTCACTTTCTCTGGGATGACATCTGAAGCGTAAGACTGATCATCTTACCTTCGCGTAACGGATGATTGAAATGCGTTGCATTATTGTAAGAATGCAATGCCCTATGCATCACTGGGTTCGGAAAGAGAAAATATGATGATGACCAATAATTAAAATAATACTCGGAGTCCCGATACAGACATCAACTGAAGAAATATTCCATAAATCACAACTTACGTCACCAAAACAATTATACGCTAAAACAATACTCACTTACAGATTCAAAAACTACTATTTCTCAAATGAAAGACATAACCCCCACAAAACATCACATACAAATAATATAATCACTAGATCCTCAACACATAGACAACTTAAACAAATACAAATTAAAACCACTTTCGGACTAAGGGATTTTGAGTATTATTCAATTAAAATCTATAACTTACTTCCACTATCTATTAAAACAATTAGTAACGAGAACATGTTTAAAAAGGCCATAAAAAAACAGATAGTCGAGCTAGGTAGAAGTAAAATGGATTGTCTCTTTCGCCCATACCAACATTGAATCAACTGCTCCACAAGTGTATAGCTTATGTCAGTTTTTTTTTTATTTTCATTGTTTGTTTTGTAGTATAAATAGTATATATGTACATAAATACCTTGTTTTTAAAACTGTATGAATATTTGTTAATTATCTTCGTTTTTTTTAAGTTAGTCTTCTTTGTTTATTCTCAAATGTAATTTCAAAAAAGTATATTGTTAAGTGTCCTCGGCACGGGAAACCCCAGTGAGGTCACATTATTTTTATTATTAATTATAGGTTGTAAGCAAAAAATATGAATAAATAAATAATAATGAACTTTTGTTTACAAAGTAAACGTTCTTGAGCGACATCAATTGAACGTCATTTTTTTAAAATTCCCGAGTGGTATGAATTGACCGATAACGCATCGACTAATGCATTATTGTGATGCGGGTTTTATGGAGTATCAGCGCAACGAAACCATCAGATGTTATTGTCCGTGTGTTTGTATTCTGCGGTTATTGTTATTGCCATTTACTATTAACGTGTCATTGTCATGTTAATATCACCCGCACAACATAGTTATCAGCGTTCTCATATCATTATCTCTACAGGAAAGGCGATATATACATTTATAATGATTCAATAGTAAGTGCTAATCGACGCGTTTGAAGGAAAATGTTGTGATGTAATTTTTAAAGAATAATATAACGCATCCCCAGCAGCAAAATCACAGTGGCCGCACTTATCGGTAAAAACCGACGCGATAAAATTGCTCGGATTAGGTGTTGGTAAAGGACTTTAGATCGACATGATCAACATCAGGGATCGATCACCAGAAGTACACTGTGGTATGTCTTAATCGGTCACTTTACAAGAGAGCAAAAACAAACTTAAAAAAAAACATTATGCTCGAAACTTTCTTCTCGGCTCAATATCTGCATAGTGCCTATGTGCAGTGCTTATATCACTTTTATTATGAGATCCAATCCTTCTAAGTTACTAACTGTTGGTCCCAAGCATGTCTAAGAGAAATGCAGTGTATATCTCATGTAGAGATACCTCATATTTTTTTTCTCAACCTTCTCCAACATGAGGGTATATCTCGCCACGTGCAGACTCCATATCACCGTTTACCTTTCTATCGTCATACATTCGTTCTTCATGACCAAACCACCTCAGTAAACCTTTCTTAATCCTATCAATTATACCTGTCTCAAATTTGCTCTCTCGCCCTTTTTATTTGTAACCCCGTCGTGCATTGATTTTCTCCACATTCCTCAAGGAGATTACATTTCGATCGCGTTCATCCTGCTTTCATCCTTCCTCTGACAGTTCCATGACTTTTTTATACACAAGTGTTGGAACTAAAACTTCTCTTAACACCAGTTATATTAAATACGCCTGTTTTTTTAAAAACCATACACAACTATTAGATTATTTCAATGGATACCTAAATATATTCCATTGTGTTAGTTTGTTTTTTACAAACTACTTAAAGGCATAGTCCGAGTCGTTTATAAAACAAAAGTTGATAATTTTTCTTTCACTAAAAAACCTTCATAGAAAATTGAAAGAACATTCTTAGGTATGAACGTGATGCGGGATGGAATAATCGCTCACAGTGAATTGACTTCTTGACAATACTAGTTCAATTTTCAATACCTGTCAAAGGTGGTAATCCATCTATTACCATAATGGGCTAGGCTTTTCACACCGAGAAATGAGATGAATTACAAACCGTCTTAGTTCCCAATAAAGACCAGAAATACATTGTTGCGGAAGAAACATGTCAGAATAGTAATTTATGACCGACTGATGAATACCAGGAGCTGTTGCCTGTTGCACCCAAGGTCCGTGGCTTTGTACAAATAATGCTGTTTATCAAACTTATTCTTTTAATTCACCCGCGGTGCTATTCTGAACCGCTCTTGCGGCCGTAGAAAACACTTTTATCTCGCGTATTTTGAATATGAATACGCGAGATAAAAGCTTTTTCAACGGCCGCGAGAGTGTTCGGAATATCACCCTTGGTGATTGATTGAAAACGTTTTAAATGAATGACCACTTCAGAAAAAATAGTCCGGAGGGTGCGAGTAGTAAAAATAAAATTACATGCAAATGTAAGTAAAATCTGAATATTTAATACTATTATTAATATTATGGATAAGTTTTATAGCGCTAATTTCGTAATATGATACGCAAAAGGCGCATTACGAAGTGATTTTATGAATATTGATTTTTATTTGACTTATAATTTATAATATACTAGCGAACTCGACAGACGTTGTCCTGCCCGAACGTTGGCTTGCCTGCTATTAGCTTGGAAAAATACTTTTCATTGATAAGTAGATACCTGTACTACCTAGGTACTTGTTTGTGATTAAATTGCAAAACTAAAAACTGTTAATATTCAAATATTGAATTTAGGTAGGTACCTAGAAACTTCTTCATGGTTGAGTTCCAAAACGTAAAATAAATATTTTTTAAAATATGGCATTCTTTTTGCAAACGTCAAACTTCGGTCTTCTTACCAACAGAGGGGTGAACTTATGTGGGAATATGATTTTTAACAATGAGTAAGTGTACCAAAAATCCAGTAAAAATTAATAAATTTGTAGAAATTAAAAAGAATTTAAGGAAAAAATGTGATTGAGATCCACAAAAAACCAATACTGTTTGTAAACATTCAAAAACAAACTTTTTATCCAAAAAAAAAACAACATCTTTCCATTATGTTTTTACTCATGTTTTACCCATTAGATTGAAGATTTTAATATTTACGAACACACACAGCGCAAAGATCTATATTTCTCTGAAAACCGCACGTAAATCGGTTTAGCCGTTTAGGAGTTTAGTGACATCACACGTCGCAATTATATATATAAAGATTATATAGAGTTTAAATACTGACATTTCTTGGTACTGCATTTAAATCATTCTAATAAAATTTATTATTAGAATAATTTAAATGCAGTATAGTATGCAATAGTATTAATTTTTATTCCACTTATATTTATGTATTTCACCAGTGACTGGATTTCGCCGACACCGAAATCACCGGTTCGACAATGTTGGTGACGGTGAAACCTGGTCCCTAGTAAAAATTATAAATAAAAGCGGAATAAAACTGACTACCATATTTTAATTTATTTATTTTTTTATTAAATTATTTATCATCATTAATATACATTGTACTCTTATAAAGTTTAAATTTTACTAACACTAAAATCTCATCTCGCCACTTTCTGTGGCTTTTAGGTGGAGATTTACATTAATTCTTACTTAAATTATATTAGCTTAGTGTACAAAAACAATGAATTTGTAGATATGAGTAACAAACATGCAAACAAACATTTTTTTTAAATACATGAATGAAAATACCCAAAAAATAAAAACATTCACAAATAAACTAGTTTAATAACTATTCATTTATAAACTTTTGACCGAGCCAGCTGTAGCCACTTTATTATTGTGCTTCTGTTACATGAAAAGATAAATTTGAATTATCTTGGAAATAAATTAAAATGCTACTATTATTATAATTTATTTTAGTAAAACAATTTATTTTGTCATCATACGAGTATGCTACGGATTTATTCAAATAATTTAGAGAACAGTTAAGTTTCAATTTTTTCCGAAACATAATTCACAGTTTCTGATAATTTTCTGTGTTTCATAATTGCAACAATATTTTTTGTTTTTCCAAATTTTGGTAGACATGAACTTTATTTGGCACATAGCGAGAAATAAAGATAAATAAATTTCAACAGAAAAGGACAAAATTTTAGAGAAGATAACAAAGATGTACAAGCATTTACAAGTCTTATATGGTCATATGTAAGCCCAGTAAATGTCTCATAAACGCTTCTTTAAAACTTTCTTCATCTCTGTTGTAATATGTTAATTTTTGCGTTATAACCCCATGGTTTGTAGCACTACGGAATCTAGATATGAGGTTCGTGGTTCGTTTCCCATTTTACTTTCAATGACATTTTTATTAAATTTAAAAAATAATTTTAATTATGGAATGTACAATAAAATTAAATAAAGGATTTTTATTCTTAAAACGAATTGATAATTCAACAAAGTAAAACATTTATTAATTTATAAATTCCTTTATTATTTTTTATAAGTATATATTCAACAAAGGAATTCAAAGAATGTGTTATTGGTACATACATCGCCAACGGGTAAGAGAAGATTTGGTGAAATACAACCTTTCGTAAAAAGATACTCACCATAGTAAAGGCTCTATTTTATATTAAGCTTGCTCAAATGTGTTTGTTTACATTAAACAATATACTTGAAGAAAAATTATTTCTCTTGACCAAAACAACCTTTTTAACCCTTGCATGAGCAGATTTATTTGAATTATTTTATTAGTATCGAAGGGGGCAAAATTGACATGTTAAGTAGTTAAACCAATTGACTCGGGGGAATGAGCAAAGGTAAATTAGACATATCTATGAATGTCACGGTCATGTCAACTATGAAAGAACAGGAAACGCCGCCCAAAGGAGCTCTCTGTAATTTGTGCTGAAATAAGGTAATCTTGAAGTAAATGTAGGATAATTGTTATGTCGTGTTGTGAAGTGATGTGTTGGGGAGCTTTCTATCGCATGTCGCTTTTATATATATATATAATATTTTATAAGTCATAAATTAATTATTACATTGCACTATGGTGGTACGAGTATGTCGTCGCGCGCTGCGATCCAACGATTTTTATTCAGTGCCAGAGTGATGGAGGGGGGTTTTGATGCGTCACAACACAGCACAACAATATGTTACAAGAAACGTCTCCTTCACGCATTGAGTTACTGTTCACAGGTAAACAAAAACGATGAATGATCAGTAAAAACGACAGAAGTGCCCTCAACTCACCATACCACTCCACAACACGACAACAATGTAATCCTACCTTAACTCGCCCTCAGCCGAGCCACGTTAGATGGAGACTCCTAGCCAGATGACGCTACGTATAAATTTTTTGATTCAACCCTCTTGGAAGTTATTACGATTAATATATTACAACAGAGATGAAGAACATTTAAAAGAATTTATATAAACAGTTTATAGAAGTCTAGGCATTTCCAAGGATTACACTTATGTTTATATATTTTTAAAAATTGATTATTATTTGTTGAATAATTGTTTTTGTTGTTTTTGTACATAATAGTGCAAAATTAAAATTTTTAATACATATGTAAATAAATTAATATCGTTATATGCTCTTCCTTAAATGAGTTTTTCCCAAAACTTCTTGGGAATACAATAAAAAATATGAATGAATTGTTATTATTTTTTAAAAAAATAAATGTAAAACACATAAATTGTTTATTTTTAGTCTTTTCGAAACCAAAAAGAGAAATTAATAACGGTTTTTGACTAGATTTAATTCAGTACCGCTTTTTAGCCGTCTGCACGTACAGGGTTACGGTTGACTCACCCCCCGCAGAGATGCCCCCCCCCACCACTTAATTAATGTGTCCACCTTAATGGCGGGGTGTCCCTTTCCCTTGCGTTCCAATACTCAGGACTTTTGAGACACGATTTATTTATGTATCTAACAATTTTGTTTATTTATTATTACTTTTAGTAAATAATTGTCTTTAATATTCTTTTAGATTAGGCCTATCAAATGTAAAAAAAATTGGCATTAAGTTTCAATAGCGCATTGCAGATTTGTTTTGAAAACCGCTGGCGAAGGTTCACGTCATCTTTAATAGCGTGTTTTTAATATTTGATTTTTATCACTAAAATGATTTAATTAATGTCGATGTTTTAGAAAATACAACGTGTTTTCTCGAGGCGCTAGAAGTTGTAAATAGTTAAAAGCGATTGATTATTTTGCTAATTTATCAGAGATAAAATATACACTGTAAATTACATAATAACTTGTATTGAAACATAAGTTAAAAATTTAAAATACTTGGTTCCCTTCCACTTATTTATTTGACCAATGAGCGCTTTCACCCTCTAATGGGCATCATCAGACTGGTAAATATTATACAGCTGAGGATCATTTAAAAAAAACTAAATACATATCATCTTAAGTGTGGGTACATTTCAAAAATGAGTCCAAAGAAATGCAATTCATAATATTTTTTTTAACAGAGTGGAGCAAAGTTATTTAAAACATGTATTGTGTTAGCGGTGTATTGTAAAAATAATATTTTTCTTATTGTAATGTACAGGGTCAAACTAAAGGGGCTAATTAGGGTAAGTTTTTAAATTCTATCTGCTGATTTACTAAAATTTTATAGCTTTTATATTTTATTCTATTTATTTTTTAAATTTCTAATCTATCTAACTTTGGACCTATGTGAAAATTTTTGTCTTTTGATTCGTGAAAATTATGTTTTAACTAGTTTAAATGTGATGTGTAGTTTGATATATTGTTATTTAATATATGTGAATCTGAATGTTCTTTTAGTCCAGGTTTAATGAGGAATTTCATCCCTACGGGAAATTGGTTTTATAAAATGTTTTCTTAAGCCCGCGCCCGGTAAAAATGAAAGCCTTTAATTGTACGCATAGTTTCTTACAAATGCATGACAAAAATAATAAAAAATATTTAACAAAAGCGAACTAATTTTGAGGACGTGTTCATATAAATCAATCAATGAGAAAAGAGTTGTGAAAGATTTCCGGCTTACGGTGCGTCAACGGACCAATCGGCAGAACTGGCCGAGAAGAAGCGGAAGAGAACTGGACACGTCACACGCGGAGTAATTTCAGAAATACAAAATTTAAAAAAATCATGGCGCTGACAATACGTTTCATAAAATTTGAAGATATTTTTTGCTTATTTTACTAGTCTATTAACAAATATTTCTATATTTTAGAAAACGGAAATCTTAAAATCTCTTTGAAGTTTAATTGATTATTCTTATCAGTGATCTATTCGTGTAAGCCTTCAAAACAAAATATTTAATAAACATCCATTTTCATGTAAAATTTGTCAAATTGGTTTAGCACGAAAGAAATGAAAATATTGTCAAATAGTTAACGATCAAACATTAATTTTGGTCTATCTTGAATTATGATCCTGATCCTCTTCTGAGAATCAAGATCCGGGCGATCCATCCATACTTAAATGAAATATTACGGAGACGGGATCCTTTTTTGAATCGAGAGACCATTTTTTGTCACATGTTTTATCCCAGATTTTGTTTTGTGAAAGTGTATTTTATAATATAAATCGTGTGCTTTATGGTAGGTCTCTATCCCTTTCTACCTGCCCTTTGGATTCTTTAGTTTTTGAGTCCCAAGGCCCTAACCTCTCTTATTGTCAATTAGGAATCCTGTTTTTTTAGTTCGGAAACGTCTGAACGCATTTTAGATTTGACCCGAGATAGGTTGTTTCTTATTAAAATGATGTTTTTAATGAGAAACTGAGAAGGTTATTTCTAATTAAAGCAGCAACGTTACTTCGAAATTAGCCAATTTGTGGATATAATAAATAAACGCAGTAAAAATAATAACTTTTAAAAACTTTTTTACTCTTTCCAATATCGACTTTTTTGTAAAGCTGAAAGTAAATTACGTTTTGTCACAGTTAGTAAATGCACCTTTGACATTATTAAACATTAAATTATTTTATTTTACATTATTTTGTGAATGTTTCTTAATTTAAACAAATAAACACTATTTTTTTTAGTCTTCGTGGAAATTTAAAATGAGAATAGGCGGTGTCTGGGAAGTTTAATAAATAGATCTAAACATTGTTAAATAAAATCAACAATATCGATGTTTCGTTGTCCCGTTTTTCGCACTCCAAAACTGAATTGATTTGGCTGTTGTTTAAAAGAAAGAATATCAAAAACATTTAAGTTTGTGATTGAAAATTCTTGATGGAAGTTCATTGTAATTTATTATATAAATAAAAAAAAGACGAGTGATACTTTACGTAGGCCGAACGGGTAGAAACACGCATAAAAGAGCACATACAATCATGGTCTAATAATAAAGATAATTCAAATTTTGCCAATCATTTAATAGAAAATAAACATTCCTTTGAATTAAAAAATAATGTAAAAAAAATCATATTGCACCTAAAGGTAAACTTGACAAACTAGAAATTCTCGAAATTAATATATATAAAATAAACCCGACGTAGAATTACCTAATAAACAGATAACACACGTGCATTCTCTATTACTTTACCCATTGTAATATATTTTTTACTAATGACTTTTTACCGTTTGTTTTTCAGAAATCATAATTGACAAAAATCACACTCACGAAGGATGGAACACTAAAAATAAAATTCTATAAATAACACTCATTAAAATAGCATAATATCAACTCATTAGTTAACACGGAAAAATAATTCGATAATGATCCTTAAGATAAAAATAATTTTAATTAATTTACTTTCATATGATTTTGAATTACTCGTATCTATCCTTACCTCTGTTTTGTATAAATACATTAAACGCCTTTATAAAGATACCAGTCTCGAAGATGTCGCGAAAGTGATGAAACCGGTCACTGGATATTCCAATTTTGTGGATTAAAGTATCACTCGTCTTTTATTTATATAATAAATAGAAAGAATATCAAAATGAAATTTTCTGTTTCAGTACCTTTTCTGTTTTTCTAAATTATTTACCATATTTGTATATCGTACATCCAAAGACGGCAGATCAAACTGGCCACTTTTATTAATTTTTGATGGTCCTAGCTCCCATAAGAAATAATTGATCAATAAACCAAAACCATAGTGACACGTCAATGGTAAATATCTACAGTTTCTGAGAAAACCACTGCTCCAGTGTCATATTCTAGGTAGAAAATTCGGTGATACGTTTGTATGAAGAAAACTCAGACTGCCTTCCTGCTTAATATTTTACAGTTTTAGCACAATACTGATGGTTTTGTCTTCTGTAACACACTGCAATTGGTTTATCAATGCATTGTCCTATGTTCAATTTGGAGCCATGAAAATAAAATTAAGAAGCAAAGAGAAGTTTTTTGGATCAAAACAGGTCGGGAGTTTCAATTTAGAGATTGGTTTCTGAAATACCAACAATAAAAAAACAAAAAGAATTTTATACCTATATACGTATTAGAATCATTACAATTTTCACTATTTATACATACTTTAAAAGTATTTACTAGTAATTAGCTACCATTATGATGACTTTTCCGTTAAGGGGGTAGGCAGAGAGTAATAAATGCACATATTTTAATTGCGGCGTATTATTACGAGTATTGTGTGTCTAACGTTATTAAAAAACACAAACGCTGATAAGTTTCGTTCAAAAAAAATCTACTTACAAATTTTTAGTCAAGATTATTACGCTCGCTCGGAATATCCTATGTTACATAATTTTAAATATAAATCACTCTTCGCCGGATTTAAGCCGCCGTGAAAAACACAGCGTGTAATTTAAGACATTCAAGATGCATATTCATTAATTAAGCAATTATAGTTTAACGACGTCGACATGTATATGTTTTTACAGATGCGACTTTATTGAGTTAGGTACGTACTTCGTTTCCTATCCTGTTTCACAAGTATTAGAATACCTGCTTAATCCAACACATAACATAAATGAAACCCTACATCGCTTAGTCTGACAGACCACATGTACCCTCTCCCGCCTTCTTAGTACCTTCATAAGTGAGCAAATCAGTGCAATTTATCTATCTACATGGTGAGGTAAAGATATTTCGGTTAAAATTGGTTAACTCCCTCAATAGCCATGGCTGCAGGAACGTTTTATTGGAGGAAAGATATCATATATCCCGAAAATTGAACGATTTTGTCTATACCAAAAGCATAGAGTGACCAAGTCCTCGCGTCACTCCTGCTGCAAAGCCATTTGCGGAGAATACACTGTTTCATATTGAAATTACTGCAAATAATTACTTTTTCAAGTTGATTGAACTGCGTGTTGTCTAATTAATGATACTTTTGAACTTATAAATACGTTACGTAAAAAGTTTTAAAATTTCAATTCCTTACTTTGTCAGACTAATTTTTAGTGACGCTAACGATTGAAAATATGTTTGATGAAGGGTTAAGTAAACATTTGAAAATTATATTTATAACGTTGTGAAATTTCATACGATTATATATAATTTTCAGATATTTTATGCCCATAACCGTCACTTTAGTTTTAAATTATTTTAAATGGGAATAAAATTATCCTCACAGCTCAAACGACAAGAATTTCGATTTCACGAGTGAGATGAAGATTTTAAAACCCAGTATTTCGCCATATCGGGCAAAAAACTGATCCGATCTAGTAATTTTATTCGTCATATTTATATATTTCTCGTGGTCAATTTTTGGCATTTTGTTGTGTTTGGAATATCACAACTAATTTATTGGTTTAATAGTATTTTTTGTAATCTTTTTAGAATACTTCCGAACATAATCTTAACTTATAATTAGAAATCAAACACTGATTTGAGTCTACTGAACACTTTATTTTATTTTTATATGTTTATATTTGTAAAAATAAAATAAAGTGTTCAGTAGACTCAAATCAGTGTTTGATTTCTAATTACAAGTTTAAATATGGAGTTCTACAAAATAAACACCAAATCAATCAATAATCTTAACTAGTTGATTATATTGCCAACAATTAATAAATGGGTTGTATAAATGACGAAAGAAGCTGAAAAATTTCAAAAAAGATTTATTAGAAATTTTTGCCAATTTGACGCACGAAATAATCGGTGGAAGACGGGTAGACAGATCCGAGTTGATGGTAATCCCAAAAAGACCAAGTCGGGTCCCAGTAGAGGCAGGTTACTCGTATATTATATAGGTTTTTCTCTAATTATGTCACTCATTTGAATCACAATACAATCCGAGAACGAATAGTTGCTATTAGTTGGAAGAACGCGAGCGAATCAAATGAACTATGTATATCTTCTCAAACTATGACTGCTATCAAAGGCAAATAATCGGTCAGAGCTGTTTTCGTTTCGATAAACCGGAAGGGATCTGTCCGCAGCGGGCGCGAAGAAGATATACGGCTATCTCTCATCCCGCTCTCATTCAAATTAGTCCGATCTCCGAAACATAAATCAACTAACGTAATCCGGCCTCTGCGCTAACAATGCCTTTACAGGTTTATTATCCATCTTATAAAATTTCACGTCGAAATAATTCATTCTCCGATCGTGGTGGGTGAATACATCTGAGGGGGTGCTCCGGTCACCCGGCGCCGCCCTAGCCACCAGTCCCCACCCCCTAGCGGGGCCCGTGTGAGAGTGACGGAGGCGTAATTTATTGGCATCTCTTAATTAGGACTAAGTCTAATTGGGGCTTAGTTGTTCCCGCTGTAACGAGGGTCTCCTCCGTATAAAGAGTGCCGGCTCGTTAGAGATTGAAGCGATCGCTAAATGCTGTGATACTCGAATAAACAGCCTCCCGCCCCCCTGTCAGCGAGAGATGAATTATCTCCCAAATAAAACGGAAATATAATTAGGGAGGATAATGTCGTAAATTAAAAAGTTTTCGTCCTAATTAGAAAACACGGTAAACTTTACCGAGAAATATTGGAAATTGTTGCAAAATGGAGCGGGAAAATTTCACATTTGAAGTCAATCGCCTTACAATTTTTTTTTTCGTAATACCCAGCAACAGTAAGCCCCATTTTAACTATAATTTCTTAATTGCGTGCTTAATTATAATGTACATAATTTTCTACATACTTTTAAATATGATATTATTATCACCAATCAAAATTTTAAGTAGAATTACCTTTTAAGACTTCCCATCTAGGCTTTGAATTGAAATTTAATTAATTTTCGTACGTTATTTTCAATTATTTTTAAATCAACATATTACAACAGAGATGAAGAACATTTAAGAGAAGGCAATACAGAAGTCCAGGCATCTACAGGGCCTATGACCTGTCAATGTTCAAATATAGGCAGAATGGTGAATGTTACACAGCGTGTAAAGTGGCCACTTAAACCAGCCATTGACAGGTCATAAGCCCTGTAGATGCCTGGACTTCTGTGTTGCCTTCTCTTAAATTTTCTTCATCTCTGTTGTAATATGTTGATGTAAGCGGCTCCCCAGGGAGTTGAATCCAGTCATTGTCTACAGGAATTTGGACAAACTCAAAATATTGTTGATATATTTTTTACGTAACATTTTATATATTCTACTATATTTTTTCATAATGTTACATGGTAAATACGTTTAAGACACTCCACTCGCCCGGAAGGTTCCGAGTTCGATTCCCGGTGGAAACACAAAATTACCCGTGATGTTCTGTGCTGCAATTCACCAATTTAATTGGGCCTCCTGGCCTGTTGTGGTAGAAAAAAACATATTTCGTAATGTACAATCTTTTTATAGGTTGTATTTTCATCTGTAAAACATAAGTAGTAAAACTTATTTTGAACAGCCATATATCAATATGCTCCAGTTAAACATTCAAATGGTCGTAATTTCGGAATATTTCAGATCTCCTGTGGAGGTGAATGGATTTTATTAGTGTCTAGGTCTGCTGCTAGTTTTTTCACATATGAAAATGATACCCACACAGAATTTAAAATATATTTATGCTGTAAAAAATAAGCACCGACTATAAATTAATTAAACCGAGAGTACAAACGAGAACGAAAGATCTATTTTGAATTAAAATATAAATAACAGTCCACACACTTTTATAGTTTATCGTGCAATACTATATAACAGAATAAACCAGACTTTTACTGATAAGTTCTGTAATAGATAACATATTGTAGTTTCAAACTAATCAGTATTTGATTGTTTCTTAAATTTGGTTACGTAAATATAATAATGAGATTTACGGTGAGTGCTAAATAATATTATGACAATTTTATTTTTTTGTAATCCATAGGAGCCGCGCCATGGCGTAGTTGGTTAGACAGTCAACTGTAAAACTGGCGTTGCGGGTTTCAATTCCCACCAGTTGCCAGAAAAAAATCCAAGAAATGTTTTTTCTCAATTGGTTTTAGTAAAAGCACTCCCTCTAAGGGGTCATTTATTGGGTTTCAATCATACTAAAATATCATTTTTTTAACGAAAAATTGAGTTCACTTTTAAAATGTCAATTTCAGTTTACCGCGATTTTAATTGAATTTAATTCTACAGTTACCATTGCCTCCTGCACTGTGAATTTGGAAAATTATATAAAGGGCATTGTTATTCTTTGTTAAGACTTTCTAAATGCACATTAACATGAACGGTATCAAAAACTGTTTAAAATTCTCTTGTAAAATTCAATTGAAAAAATCCGCTTCCGTTGTGATATTTGAAATAAATGTAATGAGATAAATTTAGATTATTACTAGCCATATTTTGAAAAATGACTTCACACCGGCGTCCTTCATACAAGTTACCAAAATATTCATTCCACAATCATGCAATTAACACCGCTTAGTTCAAATCTCAATCGGTCTGAGGTATGTTTTTCATAACTTCCTTCCACATCCTCTTTTTCAGAACTACTGGGTATACCTCTATAAAAAAAACATCTCGCCAAGGATAGAGACGTGTGGAGAAGAGCCGTTAAGGAGAGCAAAGTGGTACACGACGACCTCTGGCTGGAAAGTCTGAGGCTTAGAAGACCGCGAGCAAAGCAGCTACCTACTGGAGTCACCCCCACAATTTGAAAGTAGGAGGGATGTGGCCGACTGTGCTGGTCTTGTATAGGACTTTACAGTCACTAGAAAAGCAGTTTTTTTTTAGTAAAGTTGTCTTCGAGTTGAGTGCACCATAACTATCGTTTTTTGTAGACAGATGATTGTCAGAGAGAGCCTATATGTACGGAATGCATCGTTGGCTTTACTTTTACACCGTTTTAAGATTAAAGGAAATCTGCTTTTTTACTCAAATATACACGATTCAAACAAATTATGTTAATGTTTTTATAATGATAAGACTAAGTTAGATACGGTTATCAAATAGTTTTCATTAGCGAAAGAGCATAAACCGAATTTGTTGGCCACTTTTCTGGCTTTAACTACGCGCTTTAGTACAACTTACAAATACAGGCAGAGTGACTCTCCGCAATGTTTAAAGTCGTATCCTTTTATGGGAGGGCTGTTCTCTTCCCAGGAACGGAAATAAAATTACCCCCCCACTCTGATGGGAATTTAATTAAACTGTACACTATGAGGACTTCATATCCCATTATAAAAGACGTCAAATTTAAGGTATGGGCCACATGATTATTACTCGTGGTTAATCCATTTATTTTTACACCATAACTGGACATTACGCAAAGAACAAACTCACAAATAAAAAAAATCACAAGAAGATATTTTTAATGAAATGCATTTTGTAGGGCAGCAAAAAGTAAACAATTTTTTTAAATAGGTAGGTCTATTATTTTCATATCTCCCACTATTTCACTAACGTAATTACGTTACTACCCTTAAAATAAATCTTTGATGGGCGGACATAAGATTATAACGGCAAAAGTGCAACTTTTCGGGAGAACAAAAAAAAACGTTATTATGAACCCAATTATTTAGCTACAGAACTCACATTTTGCATAATGGGTTATTATTTACAGATAACTTCCTTTGTGTAACAACATTCTAGTAATTTGTACAAATAACATAAATATTCCCGATATACTACTTGAACCATTAAAGATGGGACAGAAATGAGTATACTTACACTTCTAGAACTAACTAATACTATTTGAACTACTCAATAGTAGTTGAGTGAAGACCTTGTAAAGACAAAAGAAGTTGAGGGAGACCCCCCACACGATGTTCAGATGATATAAAGAGAATCGCTGGTGACTGGATACAGAAAGC
The DNA here is from genome assembly GCF_059751315.1 of Micrasema longulum. Taxonomy (NCBI): domain Eukaryota; kingdom Metazoa; phylum Arthropoda; class Insecta; order Trichoptera; family Brachycentridae; genus Micrasema; species Micrasema longulum. Next base: position 1,892,589 of record NW_028277252.1, read on the forward strand.
GCAAGACAGGGACGTATGGTGGAGGCTTATGTTTAGCAGTGGATAGGAACGGCTGTGTGATGATGACTGTTATGTTTGGCAATATATTTTGTCTTACTGTGGTACTTCTTGTGAAAACCTGTAATTAGCTTATTTGTCATTTGTTTTATTCTTTACATATAATTATCGTAGTTGTTGATTGTCCAAATTATAATAACAGTTAGAAAAATGTTTTTTCTTCTTCTTTTCCACATACGCTCCTAAGTGAAGCATATATAGATATCACCAGACGCCTCAAGGAGACCCTGTGGCCTCCTTCCATGTCAATACCGCGTATTTAAGTTCTGCCAAATACTTCCGAAAAATAGTCATCGGACGTAGTAAATAAACATAAAATTTTTCATTCATAAGTTTTTCGAAAATAAGCGTGTTATGCACCAGTATTCACTGCAAATCGTACATCGTTTCAACTTCTAATGCAATGGTCTTTTTTAGAGTAAAATTCACATTTAAAAAAGTATTTCCTGTCAATTTTGATAGTACCTATCTTAAGCACGACAATCGAATAGGTTTTCCATTACACAACGAGGCGGATAAATATGCATTGTATCGAGGAGTTTCTATTATCCTTGGATCCTTATGAATATTTCCGATGATATGATAAGGAAGGGAGATCATTGGAAGGGAGATGATTGCTGTTATTGGGACAGGTGAAGAGGCAACGGAAGAAGAGAGACGGTAAATATGAAGAAACCGGTTTCGCCGTCCATACACGGGACAAAGTCTTCGATTACAAAGAGACCGTAAGGGATTTACTGATTTAGTCGATAGAATCAACCTGAATTTACTATCTCAAAATAGGAATAATTGTTAAAAAAATACTACTGGTGGTCCCAAGCCCAAGTATTAGAATCAGCAAATTGGTGGAACGCTGTTAGGATTAGGAATCGAGTTTGTCGAGCATTGAAACAGGACGGGCCTTACTTATTAGATTTTCTTATTAACCAGGTTCATATTAAGAAATAACTTTACCCGGTTTAACTATTTATAACCGATATAAAAAAAAAAAATTACTCATAAAAATATTTATTACCTAGAATAACAATTCACAGGTTATTTCATGCTTATTTTTTTTTAAACAGTCAACACTGATATGTGCGCGTGCTCAGTAGCTTTTATAACAACACAAACAAACGTCAAAGTCAAATCGAACCTACTGTCAGGGTAATCGAGAACACTGAGAAAACAGTTACAAAAGGTAAAAACGAGTTCTATAGTTTATTCGTGTTTCTTTTTTTATCACAATTAATTAAAACACATACAATCATCTAACATTTTAGATACTATTTAAACAAATAATTAAAATCACTTGAATCACATTGAAAAGGTCACAGGACTTCGAAATTGCTTAAAATTGAAAAAAAATCTGATAAACTATCCAGTTTGATTACCAAAAAATATGACTATTGACAGATCGCGTGCTTATTCCAGCGTGTACCACATAATGCGCAAGTATAAGTTTCTACGGTCGCTATCCCAGATTTAAACAGAGTTTATCTCTATGCGAGGATTATAAGTAATCCTTTTTGCTATACCATCATTTTTCTACCACTATTCTCAAGCTTAACTTTATACCCAATTTATAAGTAAGGCCAGACGTATAAATGACATAGTATAGTACTTTTCAATTGAGATTATTTATTCAATTGGGAAAATAACAATTACTTTAAATAAAATGCACACAGAATTTAAAATAAGAACAATTTAAATGGTTAAAAAACCCTTTATAAAAACTTTCCACTGTAAATCCAATAGGTTAATTGGATATTCATATCAAATTTTGTCGCAGCAGAGAGGGAAAACACCTAGAATGGAATATGGAAGTCCAGGCATTTACAGAGCTTATGACCTGTCATTGGCTGGTTTAACTAGCCATTTTACACATTGTGTAACATTCACCCTTCTTCCTATGTTTAAACATCCGCATTTCCTCAACTATTCCATATGTTTACTTTTGTGAAGTAAAAAAGCTGAAACCATGTGAAGCATGTGGGTGAGATTTATCCGGCTGAACCAAGCCTTGTAAATGCCTGGACTTAAATATTCCCTTCACAAAGGTGTTTTCCCTTCTCTGTTGCAACAAACGTTGATCTAAATAACTCTCTAGGGGGAAAATTCTGCTTGTCTGCAAACATTTACACAAACTCAAAATATTGTTAAGTTAATTATTAATTACATTAATTATATACAGGTACCAAGTAATATAATAAAATTTTCAGGGTGAAAAGAATAAAATAATATATCAAAACCTTATAATTAATCATTAATAGAACAGCAATATCAAGTAGTTAAATAAAATAAACATAAGTTAAATTTACACTTAGTGGACAAAGAGAGAAAAAATATTGTGTAATAACTGTTTAATTAAAACTGTTTATTATAAACAAATGCAGAAAAAGAACAATAAAAAATTAAATCAAAACAAAGGAATATTGGTTATTTAAAAAAAAATACTTAAAATTTTAATTTTAAACAAATTACTTTGATTTTCTTTTTACTTTTAAAACCTTTTTTTGTTTTTTTTTTATTTCTATTTAATTTTTAATCGAATAATGTTTTCTTTTATTTTTTGCTAATTACTATATAACTGGTTAATTACTAATGACTAGTTAAGTATTGCGCACCGGCCTAATAGAGTTAGACAAAAAAACACATTATTATAAAATAATATAGCTGAAGCCGTTCAGATGCAGCTAAGATCCATCCAAATTATTTAACCTACAGGGAAATGACCAAAAATCGATAAATCCCTTATCGTCTCATTGTGATACGGCTCCAGTTCACTTAAAGAACTGAAGTGTATGTTTTATGATCTACTTTGAAGTTTTTTGGCACTCGATCAGATAGCAAACGACGAGTAACAAGTAACAATAATTATGATGTTATCTTCAATCAGAGAGGAGATTCAGAGGACTGTAATTGGTAATCATCATTGTAATACTAATATTTTATTCGTGATATTGGCTTTGAGGAATTCCTCTTCACGACATGGACACTAACCAATGAATAAAGAAAATAGAATTATTATTATTAATCACATTTAAAGCATTAACTTTGTGGTCAAACATTTTACTAAATGTTATAAAATATTAGCATATAATTAAAGAATCTATTGCTGTCTTCAATCTTCAATTCAAAACAGTGCAGAAGATGAATTATTTCACACAAAAATCTACGAAAATTTGGACAAATTCAAAATATTCTTGATATCTTGAGATGAAAAACTAACTATTTATTTTTTATTACCTATTAAAAATGTATTTTCATTCAGCGAGGGGTCCGACAGGGTTGTGTTCTTTCCCCTACTTTGTTTAACCTGTACTCTGACTTGGTCTTCAAAGAAGCTCTGATTGGTACGAATCTCGGTGTGAAGGTAAACGGTGTAGCTATCAATAATATTAGATATGCAGATGACACCGTTCTAGTTGCAGACAATATACAAGACCTTCAAGAACTGCTTGATAAAATTAACACCGTAGGTGAACGTTTTGGATTAAATATTAATGGACACAAAACTAAACTTATGGTTTTTGGCCGAGAGAGTCATTTAAATGTAAATCTCCAACTTAAAGATATTAATATTGAGAGAGTGAAACAGTTTAGGTACTTAGGCAGTATCATTACAGAAAATCTAGACCCTGACATTGAAATAAAATGCAGAATATAAGCAGCCCGAACAGGATTTAACAAAATGAAAAATCATCTTTGAGACGATAATATAAACCTCAAGCTGAGACAACGAATGGTCAAATGTTAAATATGGTCTGTCTTACTGTACGGTGTAGAGGCGTGGACTCTCAAAGTTAATATTATAAACCGCCTTGAAGCATTTGAAATGTGGATCCACCGTAGAATGTTAAGAATATCTTGGACCGATATGATATCCAACAATGAAGTATTACGTGGAGCCAATACTAATAGAGAACTATTCACCACTGTTAAAGATTTCATATTTTGGCCATGTGTTGAGAGGTAATAAATATGCCATACTTCAGCTTGTCACGAAGGGGAAGATCGAGGGACGTAAAGGAGTTGGAAGAAAACAGCTTTCCTGACTTGTAAACATCCGAGCATGGACCAGGATTAGAACTGTGGAGGAGCTGTTTCGCACTGCTCAGGATAGGGAAGCTTTCTCCCAAGTAATCGTCAACGTCGGGGGGACCCGACATGACACGTGAAGAAGAAGAAGATTTTAAAGGTGGCCGTTCTAAAATGACGTACACTTCTCTTTCATAGGTGGATATTTTTTTATTCAATTATTCCAACATATTTCATCTATCATACTGTAATAGGAATATAATCACATTATGTGAAGTTTGACAATAGCTTTGTAAATCTAACGAGTTCAGTGACGTACCAGTCAAAATAATATTTTATTAAAAAGAAACGTCCCGAGACTTAACAAAAATGATAAATAATACTTGTTTTAATTTATTGACTATGTATTTTGTGAAATAAATATTTGAGATCTAATGACTTAAATTTTTGAGGGCATTTTTAACGAGTGTTAAATAATTCATTATTATAAATTGGCAATCAGTTACTAGTACTGTGTTATTTATATTTTTATTTTTCAACAATTCAATACACCGGAACACCTTTTTATACGGTTTCAAAATAAAACGGCACAATTTTTGTTTTAATAAAAATTTTGACCATTAATTTAACACCGCGTAATACTAATATAATCATACTTTTTGTTATTGGAATGCCCTACATCGCTCAAATGAATTGTAAATACTTGGCGTATTGTATATTGTGGTTATACAAGTAAAAGTGACCATTTGCAAAAATGACGATATTGAGATTATTGACTTTTTGACATTGTATTAGCATAATGCTTGACTGGTAAAAATGCCAAGTCGATCCGACTCTCTAAAAAGAATTTAATTTGTAAAATATGTTATTTTTAATTGAATCGGCATTCACTTTGTAAAACTTCATTATAAATTATTATGAAAATAAAACTTTGTTATCAGTGTTACACAATTTTATTCTTTTACAAGATATATTTATATCACCCGTCGATGGGAGGAGTGCTCTCCCGAAACTATAGTTGTGTTCTTGTAAAAGAATAAAATTGTGTAACACTGTTAACAAAGTTTTATTTTCATAATAATTTGTAAAATAGAAGAAGAAGTAGAAGCTCACAGATTTTTGACAAGTAAAACTGACCTACACACATATTCACTTTTATTAGTAAAAATCCAAAGAATTGCCCAAGTAACAGTTAGTCAATTTAACTTGTAGGTGATGTCACCAGTGAAGAGTTAGTTAGAGTTAGTAAGTTAGTAAACGTTTTGTATTTGACAGATACGATTTTTTTATAAAAAGTTCATTAATAACATTTATTCTTTAGATTATTACGTAACACTTCTTAATTATTTGTTTATTTTCATTTATTTTGTATTTCTGTGTTTATTTAACCTTTATAAATATAAAAAACTGATTTTTGAAATAAAAAATCCCAAAAACATAATTTATAGTAATAAAATAAAATACTACCTCCCTCAATGAACGAAACAAAAATGATTATCTGCCAAATTTCATGACAAATTTTACAGGTAAAATTTACTAAGTTTTTTAGTTTATTTTATATAAAAGTGATAATGTTTTTTAAATATGTTTATACTTCACATTAAAGTTGAAAGTACCGTACATATAATGTAAAATTACCTACGACCTACTCGAATAATCTGATCTTTGAGAAGCAATTGAACTCTAGAAAAACACTAAAATGGCTCCCCTGAACATCATTGATTTTGTCACTTGGTCAATTTCTCTTGTATGCCCACGATATATTGTATGATGATTGCGAATAATTTATGTTACGGTTTTTTAAAAGTATGTATTTTGATGTCATTTTGTATTGAAAAAGAAAATTTGGGAACAAAAAATAGTAAGGATTTTTTAAAAATCCTGTAATGATTTTTATACAAGAAAGCCTATTCATCATTGTTCTTTTTTATTATACGATACAAGGTGTCGAATGTATCCCATGCATAAAAAAAGATTCTCGTCTATTTAGAATATATCCAAATGATGATTATTGACAAGTTTACAAGACTATTTTTAACGCAACATTTGGGCAAACGTGTATTATCATTATTGTTTGAATCCCGTCTGAAGAAACATCTCCCTTTTCATCCTTCATCTCCTTTGCTTTCTTCTTTCCTTTTTATTCCTTTTTCCCATTCAGTAATACAATGCATTGATTTAAGATAATTTATATACGAGTACAAATATACTTATTTCTATTTTTGTCTTTAGATTTTTGTATTTTTATTTTCTATTGAGCATGTTTTATAGGCTGGAAACTATGACTTGTGGTTTAAAAAAAAAAAGCACTACTTAATTCACTCATGCTAATAATTATAATAATAATTATGGACCGACTCAGAATTAGAACATCATATATCACTATTTGGGCGGAAGACCTCTCTCTTCTCTTATAAGAAGAGTGAGCGAGCTAACGTTTGTAATTTTTTTGTTTTTTAGAAAAAATTGGAATAATTCCACAATTTTTTTTATACAAAGCTAAAAAAATATTCATTTCACTATAGGAAAGAAAACTTTTTGGGTAATAATTTTTTTTAGCAATTTAAACAAAATTAAAAAAACATTTAAAGTTTTAGTCCATTCAGACCATATGGACGAACAATAAATCAAAATCACTTAAAGTGTCGAGTCACGTGATGTAAGCACCTTCAGGACCCGCATTATAAGGAGACGGTACAATTTTTACTAATATTTGTCGATATTAAACGACAGCCCTGATAGTCACGCACCCGTTGAATGTATGGAGGAAAATATAAATTCAATTTAAACTACTAAACACAGGTCGTAATGTCTCCAGAACAGCAAAAAATCTAGAAATTCAATTTTTAGTCGAAATAAGACTCTTCACTTTCAAAAATATTTAATACGAGTATATGTTGTCAGCAAGTTTCTGATATGGTTAAAATGAAATATTTATTTCGAAAGGTGTTTTTACACTGCAATCTTTCATAGTACTTGCCCTGCTACCTGAAGCGATTGACATCTTGCCTTCATATCAAAAAGACGTTATCAAAAATAATCTAGATACTCTGCCATCAATATTTAAATCAATACAGAGCCCTATGCCCTATCATTATGTAGGCGTAAAGAGGAAAAAAAAATGATGATGCGAAAGCAATACCGTTATCATATAAAAAAGCAAAGTAGGACAATTATAACTAAAGTAGGCTTATCTCATCTTCCTTAACAATGGCAATGGACTGAAACTAAACATTGACTTACCTTACCGCACAACTAAAACCAGCACGTATCACTTAGAAATTCTGAAGTAAAAAGATGAACTGAAGCCTCCTGGAACTGACTTTTAAAAAAAAATCTTGCTTATCATGTACAAGGTTTATAATTCATAAAAGAGGATTTTTCTGCTTTTAATAAGCTTTTATTTTAACTTCAACTGTTAGGATCAGGAGGATTATTTTATAGTGGGCCAATCCTCCAATCCTTCTTCAGCATTTGGTTTAGTTAAGAGGAAACCATTAAAAACCCCTTAGGAGAAACCGGCCTATTGAAAGTCATCGACAGGTTTTCCGTTCCACTAGAAGAGTGTTTGGCATGTATTGTACTAACTTTATGTAGTATACCATATCTCGTGTAAATTTATGAAGTATCACCCATCCAAAGTGGCATAGGTCTTTTCCCAGACTTCTGCATCGCGCCTCCAGCTATTGTCTTAAAATGCTGAAAATGAGGCAATGGTGAGGGACATCTTGAGGTGTTTTATCATTACACGGGCAGTTGTCGATCTCGGAGAGCTTGAAACGAAGCAGGTAGCTCATGAATCCACCGCGATCCTATGTAACCCACTATGTAATACAAAACCATACTGTAAAAGATTACTTCATTCAATTAACAATCAAAGAGGGAGACGAAGAGCTCCAAAACGCTGGACAAACCAGACTAGGACTGCTACAGGGTTTTCAGTGACTGCAGCGATTCGTTTTTCCAACTTTAGAGGCAACTACAGGATTAAGGTTGAAACTTTGGGAGAATAAAAAAGGGAACGATAGTCTAGAAATGCTTGTGCTGGTTGGCAGCGTGGTGAGAAGAAGCGGGAGAGGAAGAATAATAAGACACCAAATCAGGACTGCAACAAGATCTTTGGTGACTGCTGTCATCCGTCTAGCCAAGTTGAAGGACTAAAGGGATGTAGTTGACATGGCTTGAGCTGAAAATTTTAATTACTATCCTCAGTGATAAGAAAACGACGGAAGAAAAAGAAAATAAAAATATTCCGTAAGATTTGCATATTTATACAAAATTTTGTCGGAGTATAAAGTTGATGGAAACTGTTTTATTTTAACCAAATTTTCAAACATCGTTAAATTTCTTTTCGTCTATTTGTAATCGAGGACCTGAAACCATCGCCGATTGGTCGCTTTCATTATGAAATGTATGGGGTATTATAAAAGCTCGCGTGCTTGATACCTTATGGATTAAAGTATATATTATAATACATTATAATAGAGTCTGCTCCTTAAAAGTATTCGGTCAAGGTACAGAGGCTTACAGTCTGACAGATTAGACGGTACAAGAAAAATTTGGAGACTGCTATTGTGGATCTTTTGTAAGATTAAGGGGTCAATAATTCCATTTGGATTCAAACTAAGATTTAGGAACACAATAAGTTTTTTTTTTTCAAACCTTTAGAATGGCGTCATTGATCAAGGGTAAGCAGGGAAACCTCTTAAATATTTGATAGTGGTAAAGATATTCGTAAATTATTATATATTAATTTCCAATTGCTCTAATATACTTTAAAATAAACAATCCAAATTTAAAAATAATAAGTGAACAAACGAACCTAATATCTTCACCACTATTAAACATTTTTGATTAATAACATTATTTCACTTCATATACACGCTTGCGTAATGCGTTTTTGATCACTAAAAATAAATCATTTTAAAATACATTTATGATTATATCAATTCTTTATAATATTTAAATCGTCTAGATACTTAAATCATATACCACTCCTACTTATTGCTATGTTATTAATATAATTACCATAGTAATTATCAAAAGCTTAATCGATTCATTAATTGTTTCACAATACATTTATCAATTATTTCTTATTTTCGTTTTTTTTTAATATTATAAATTTCTCCAAAACACAAATACAAGTTTGGTAATGTATCCAAAATAATACACGTTTATTGCATTTTAATTATACTTTATTTAAAAAAAAAAACAAAAGGGTATTTCATTGTGACGCGTTTCGTCTTGTTAGGGCATTTTCAAACTGACTTAAATATTTACAAAGATTACAAAATAAAGTAGAATTAAAATTCAATAAACGTATTTTTTATTATTCATTACCAAATTGAAATAGAATTCTACAAACGGTTTGCATACACAAAAAACAAAAATAAGTACCTTAATTCCCTAATAATAAATAAATACCCGGCCTTACCCTTAACTATAGTGGTTTTTTCCATAATTAATAACTATTAAAGACATTCAGTCCAATTAATCTTCACATTCGTTTGAAAATGCCAAACAAGGTAAAAACAATTGTCCGATTTTTTTTTTGTTTTTGATAACAAAATAAATAATTATAAGTAGACTCAAATCATTGTTTAATTTCTTTAATTATATGCAGGTTTCCACTTCATATTTTGTTGTATCCCAACTCAACACAAGGCTCTTTGCTTTATAGAGTTAGCGCTACGTTTTTTTGTTTTGTAATATGTATCTTTATATACTTAAATAAATAAATAAAAAAATATTGTAATTATCATATGGAGTTCTACAAAATAACCACTTAGTTAATAAATAAATATGTCCTTTCTTATATTACTGCCACTTAAGAAAAACATTTTTTTTTGTTAGTTTTGTTATCTAGCAATAATATTTTTTTTACAAAATATTACTCAAACCATTGGTTTAGGTTTATTTTTGTCAATTGACCTAAATAACCTTTTTTATCTGGGGAAGAGACTATTGCAGGAGACTGCTGCGAGACATTGCATACATTTATTTATTATTAATCATCAAATAAAATTTATATTTTTGTTGTGGTTTCTAATGTTGTATTTTTAAATTACACATATGTTTGCACATATCATATTGTATCACAATTAAACACAAGGCTTTTGGTCCAATGGTATTAAAGATAAGTTAGTATTTTATATACATTATGTAACACTTTATTACACCTGTGGCTTCAAGCCATCCTGGAAAGCGGTCGATGACGATCTTTCGGCTTTATTCGGCGGAACTAAGGGATGCTGGATTTACGTGGCAGGAGGCAAGAGTGCTAGCTGGTGATAGGGTCTCTAAAGGCGTCTGGTGATATCAGTATGCTCCACTTTTTTTATTTTTATTTAATAGCATAATTATACATTTTTAAAATTTAAAAAAAATTTCACTTGTTATATTTTTTACTAAAACTAAAATCCTACCAAGCCACTTTTTGTAGCTTGTTGGTGAAGATTATATTTATACTGACTTAATAATATTATTTATATTTATAAAACCAATTAATAACAGATACAAATTAACAGCCGGAAAGATCAGAATAAACATGTTTATACAAATAATAATATATAAATTTATTTTTTAAATACAAGAAAATATATGAAAAATTAAAATATTTACACCTAAGCTACTATTCATATATAAACTCTTGATCGAGTAGCCACTCTCTTATTTTGCTCTTGTTACAATGTGAGTAAAATTTAAGTTCTTTTGGTAATAAATTAAAAATTCTAGGTACCAAATATTTGAGAGTTCTATTTCCATATTTATTACCTACTTTTGGTACTACCAAGCCATCGTTTGACGTGAAGCGTGTATTATGGTTATGTTTGAGAGGAAACTTGAATGTATTACTATTAAATTGTTCCAAAATGACTTAGGAGCTGATTTGAATAAAAAATAACACCTTTGAATTAAATAAATTTATTTATTAATCAACGGTTCAAAGAACCTTTTACGAAAATTGTAAAACAATAATGATCACAGCGGTGTACAAATTATAATGCTCCACATAATATGAAATATATTATATTAAAATATTATTAAAAGAACAACAAAATGTACACAAAGCAGTGGCGAGCCGTGATTCATTTTATAGGTAGGTAATATAAAAAAATGATAATTAATTTGTACCTACATATAAGTACATAATATGTAAGTGATATAATAAAAAATGACAATTTTTTTTCTGTGGTTCTGTGAAAATCAACTCAAACAGCAATTATTAATAACCACGTGATATACTCGTACGTAGCTTTATTCTACAATATTTTTTGTACAAAAGTTTATTTACAAATACCACAATGACTATCAACTGACAACATTGGCCGATTCCCTTTAAAACAAGTAGTGTTAAAAACGGTCACTGCCAACGCCACATGTCCTATGTGATAGATACATAATATGTCAACGGTATCGTATCAAAGGAAAATAATCCTTCGGAAAAAATGTTCGAAATATTATTTTCAAAAAAAAATATTTGTAGTGTGCAAGCTTGTTTTAGTACTAAAAAAGCTGACTTGGGTTTAAGATGTATAATGTAGTGCACTTTTTTGTATGGAGGAATAAGCTGAAGTAATCGGCTAGTTTCACCGTTCACTGAGAACGAGCTGGGCGCTGGGCGTACTTCATAGTTATTTTTTTTGTTGGAAGATAAAAACGGTGGTGGTGATTTATAATAAATAACAATTATTTCATAAACAATAAATAACAATTATTTTATAAACATATTTACTACAAAACATTATTATCAAAAGTCAAATATAATGGTAAGCTGTGCATAATTATTTTCGCCCCTGACACAAAGTGGAATGCAACGGTTATGGTAAGTAAATCTTATATTCTAAAATATAAATGTTACTAAGTAAAATTAAGAACCATATTAAATTCAATAAAATAAGCAAAAATAAATAAAAAAGGAATTCCCTTTTCATTACAGTTCATATTGTTTTTTTTAAAGTTAAAGCTTTATTTTGTATAAAATATTTTTTAAAAAACTTTTGTTTTTATTAAATATACCGTGTGTGATTACATTTAAATTGATTAATAGAATTTGTATTCAAAACGTTGAGATCCGTACATTATGTAAGGCTGAGACTAGCATTATCGACAAAATCAAGAAAGGAGCTCTGCGCTGGTTTGGACATGTAGAACGAATGGACAGCGAGAGAACGGCTAAGAATATTTACAATGCGAATGTTGATGGATGCAGAAATAGAGGAAGACCGAGAAAGACACGGCATGACCAAATCCAACAAATACTTAAAGATGGACATGTCAGAAGTCGGAATAATCGGCGCGCGTGCATGAGAAGATGTATGAATGTAGAGGAAGCGAGATCTGTATGCAAATATAGAGTGTTGTGGCGTTCTATCCTTTCTGCCTACCCTTACGGGGAAACGGCGTGATGGTTTGTTTGTTTTGTTTGTTTGTTTGTATTCAAAATGTCAAATATTTTCTCAAACTATTTTCCATACCTATGTATTCTAGGTTTAGGTTCTTTGCTGCTTGTGCACGTACCAGGTAAAATAAATAAATAGAAAATATCTGAAAGTAATTTAAATAATTCGGAGGCGAAAAAATAATACTAACAATATTTTGAGTTCGTCCAAATTTTTGTAGGCAAGGACTGGATTCATCTCGTTAATATTAACACATTACAACATAGATGAAGAACATTTAAGAGAAGGTAAAATATAAGACTAGTCATCTACAGGGTTTATGACCTGTCCACTGACAATGCAGTGCCCTATGCACTATAAGGTGCGCAAAGGGAATGATGATGATGAAATTTTGTATTTAAAGCACCTTTAAGATGTTCTTTGAATAATCTTTTGATGCCCATAAAGTAATGCTAGCATTATGGATTCTAAGAATGAGTTGAAGTATACGAGTAGAGCGTTCATCTTCTTTGACCAGTTGTCTTGTACTTGTATTTATATTGCAGATTTACCAGCAAATGTGGCACGAGCTTAGTTAATGCGTAAACCAGTACTTGGTGACACAGTAAATTGATGCTTATCTTTAAAGTATGGTAATTTGTAGTAGTTTTCTAATACGTACACGTGTGCATAAAACAACTGCATGCATCCGGGTTTGCATAAATATATTTTATATTTGAAGCACTAACTTTGTGGTTATTCATTATAATAAAATAAGTATAACAGATTGGTTTTAAACGACGTATTTTTTCTACTGACCGGTTTCAAAGCTATACAAGCTTCTTTATCAAGGTATACCTAAATAATAATTTCTGTCCTATTTTATGCTATCATCAATATTGTGCTTCGCATGGAACTAATAAATAAAATCTCCTTAATTGTAATTTTGGATGGATACGCTCAAAAGTAGACAGGGGTGGACTAAATAACAAATGATCATTTGGTTTTTTATTATTTTTCATAATAATATTATTAATAATTCACAATAAGAAAAAAAAAACAATTGAAAAATATTTCCTTTAGTCCACTGCTGTCTAGTTTTGTGGGTATCCATCTAAAATTACGCTTCCCACCCTTACAAGACAAAGAGACTTGATTTATTAGTTCTATACGAAGCACAATATTGATAAAATAAAATAGGTTGGAATTAATTTGTTAAAAGTACCTTGATAATGAAGCTTTTAAAGCTTTGCAACCGGTCGGTAAAAAAAAGTGGTTAGAAACAAAGTTGTTTTATTTATTTTACATAGGCAGAATGGTGCATGTTACAAAGTGAGTAAAGTAGTTTAAAGGGGTTCGAACCGGCAGTAGGGTCGCGGTGAGTCACATCTTGCTGGAGGGTGTGATTCTATAAAATGCTGCAAACGTCAGTTGCATTCCATCAACAACACTACTGACTACTCCAACTTGATAGCGTTCACGTCGTGAACCGTAGGCAATGGGATCACACTCATAACGGCGTGATCAAAGCAGATAACGAGAGGATGAAAGGCGAGTTTCTGGCGCCTTTAAACGAGAACCAACCAACTAAGGGAAGCCAACCAAAAACCCCGACGTAAAATCCACCAGAGAAGGCAACGGGAAACCACTCTGGTCATATTTGCTATGCTCACTCTGGTAAGTACATCCAATAAGCAGTTGTCCTGGCTGCGGAATATAAGAGTAGCGCAGGAGCAAGATGCTTTCACCGTAGTGATCGCCAACGTCGGGAGGACACGGATGAGGCACTGGAAGAAAAAGAAGTGTAATGTGGCTACTTAAACCAGCTAATGAGTGGTCACGAGCCCTGTAAATGCCTAGACTTTGATATTTTCCACTCTCTGAAATGTTCACCATCTCTGTTGTAATATATTCATCACATTTTAATATGTAACCGATCCAAAATTGTTTGGTGTTTATAATTTTTGATGAAAATGTATTTATTTAATTATTTGTTTATTTATTATTTACATACGGTACTACATTTTTTGTATTTTTAAAAACATTTTTACAATTATTTTTTATTTTTACAGGACTCACAAAGCCAATTAAAATGGCTTGTCGGTAAAGATCCTTTACATTAAAACATATGATAACACTACATAGTTGTAAAATAATAATTACTACTAACATAAATATAAGGAGCAAAAAAAAGAGAACGTATAATTTATGTTTTCAAATAATATTTAGAAAAATGTAAAAAAAGCGAAAAATAAGTACACGATACCGCAAATATAAGATAAAAAATAAATACAAAACTGGAACACCAAAATTTAAAACAGAACTTGTGAACCGTATTAATATTAACGTATTTATGTAACTAATAAAAAAAAGAATGGGTGAACTCGTACTTTAAAAAGGGATAACACATGTTGGTAGATGAAAATAAACACACAGGGCCTTACTCATAAACCTTATTCTTATCCTTATTCTACCACTATGCCAAAGCGTAACTCAATTTATAAATGATGTAATTGATATATTTGATAATGTACATGTACTCATATTTGCAGATGATATGAAAATATTCAAAGAGATAAAAAACAAAACGATTGTAACATTTTATCCCATAATTTGTCCAAATTAAACATCTGGTGCCAAAAAAATAAATTACAACTCAATATAAGCAAATGTCAAGCCATGAGATTCTATAAAATAAAATATCCGATTCTATATAATTACATGTTAAATCAAATTAAAATTACTGATGTTTCTACCGTGAGCGATCTGGGTGTTTTGTTCGATTCAAAATTATTATTTAAAGAGCACATTATTAAAATATCTAACAAAGCTGTAAAATTATTAGGATTTGTACCTAGAACCGGAAAAGATTTTAATAATATAAACACATTAAGATATCTTTACACATCTCTAGTTAGAAGCCAACTAGATTATAATTCTCCAATATGGTCACCTTATCAAATCACTTTTTTCTCAGATTCTATTGAGAGAATTCAGAATACATTTCTTAGATATAATAATTTTAAGATGGGTTTTTCTAGTAATCAATTAAATTATAACGAAATTCTAGACTCTTTAATTATCTAAATTGCAAGAACGAAGAACATCGACCGATTTTACGACTGTATATGAAATAATAAAACCAATATTTGATACCCCTGATCTACTGAAATTGATTTCATTCTATGTACCACCTAGATTAAGCAGAACATCTACAATATTTTATTGTCAAAATTCTCGAACGGTAGCTCAATATAACTCACCTATTGTTAGATTACAGAATACCGGGAATGAATATGCATCACATTTTGATATATTTAGTTTATCTCTGCCTAACTTAAAAAATAAAGTGACCAACATATTTTTATCAAAAAGAGCAAATCATCTTCAGAAGATTGGGTTGGAATAGTTATAATTTGATTGATTAATGTATTTTGTTATTGTATAATTTCTTGAAAATATATATGTATTTCAAGTAATTAATAATGTGTAAGTACAAGTATATTAATATTTCATACTCGATTTTTTTTTTAAATATTTTTATTTTTAAACACTCTTTATACCACGTGGTAAATGGCAGAAATGCCGTTTATAAATAAATAAATAAATACTAGATTTATAAGTAAAGCCCATGAATTTTAAGGCAATCAGGTAAATTATTGTCGACGTTGTATTGCGGGAATACGGGTACGCGTAAATGAGGCTTCCACCTAATGACTGAAAATCGTTCCCTTACAAAAATCAAGGCGTATATTCAGAATAGGGTTGCATCGAATCAAAAAGTTCATATTGGGCAGTAAAATATCTGATATGTCATAAAAATATCCGCCATAAAGCTTTTAATGTCTCAATTCCCGTTATTATATTCCCGGGAAACTATCCGCAGTGACGCAATGCAAGTGAAATGTCTCCACAGCACGACCATTGGCAATGAGGTACTGCAGGTACAATATATAGGTAACGTCAAGCTTTGTATGTAGAATACTTCTCAATACTCGGGTTGCTCGTAAAACAGTGAAGGCAAACCAAAAACCAAACACAAGAATTAGAATATTTTTAAACATTATTTAATCCCTACAACTATAATTAATTCCAACAAAAAATTAGTAATTAAAATAAAAATAAACACTTTGTTTTCATTAGTGCTACCAATATTAATTTAAAAAAAAAATGATTAAACTAAATCGACTTCAAAAAGATTTCGGTATTAAAAAACGATAAAAAAATTAACCGTACTCAAAAAATACAATTTCAACCCCGTGATCTGGCGGATAATCCAGTGAATAATCCAGATCTATCGGTAAAATAAAGTTAGTGTTTAAAAGTTGATGATTACACTCAGATAAAAATACTTAAAAGTTTGTTAACAATTTCGCAAGCATTCCTGTATTTTTAATCTTAAAAAATATGACCATGTCCATACACCGAACTCAAGTGGGTTTGTTTTTATCAGCGTAAAACTTTCAATCTCTCCTACTTCTTTAGATTATTCTTCAAAACCTTTGACCTTCACAAAAGTCAACCAATGGATAAGTTGAGAATATTCGGATGTTCAAACATAGGCAGAATGGTGAATGTTACATTGTGTAAAGTGGCCACTTAAACCAGCCAATGACAAGTCATAAGCTCTGTAAATGCCTAGACTTCCATATCCCCTTATCAAAAATGTTTTCCTCCCTGTTGCAACACATTTAAATATATAATAAAACTTATAATATTAGAAATCAAACACTGATTTGAGTCTACTGAACACTTTGTTTTATTTTTACAAATATAAAAACAAAAATTTCGTGGCAATTTTAGACAAAAATTATCTAAAGTAATAAAACTATAAGGCTTCATTAATTATCTCACAATACATACTTGTATGTCAATAAATACTTACTTTGTTATATTTTTCCTGAAATTCAAATATAAAAACCTACATTCCCTATTACCTATTAAACACTTAGCCTCGCCCTTAACCATTGATTTTTCCCTCAATTATGATTAATGTACATGCTGTAGTTCATAAGATTATTTTTATTTTCTACTTAAGTACCTTGAATTATATAACTATATAAAGACATTCGATCCATCTAATCTTTAAATTCGTTTGAAAATGCCCTAACAAGACGAAACAATTGTCCTGAAATTTTGTTTTTATATTTTTTATATTTGTAAAAATAAAATAAAGTGTTCAGTAAACTCAAATCAGTGTTTGATTTCTAATATTATAAGTTTAAATATGGAGTATTATAAGTTTAAATATAAACACCAAATCAATCAATAAATTTAAATAAGTTCATATTGATTTAAAATTGTTGATTTTTTTTGTTGATTTCCATTGACTGCGGGGCATTTGATGCTGAGAAAAAAAGTTATTTGTGATAATATTTCTTTTGCGCTCGCTTTCCAATGGTTGCTACCAAAGAGTACATGCATCACTGTACCTAATGCCGCAGTAAGCGACGGCGGCGGCCGCCAACAAACCGGTCAACGAGCATTCCACATTAATATTCCATTTAATAAAATCATTTGTCCATTCGCATTACCGTCCCATTCACATACCTTCTTCTGTGAAAAGAAGCTACATACATATATTACCTTTACAACTACTGAGAAAAGAAACCGAGCTTTCTCTTGAGGACAGCTTCCCTTTCTAGATTATTCGTAAAAATACATTTCAAAAACACGCAAATTGCGTTTCGCTTTTAACTCGTTCAAAGGTAATTAAAATTCGCGATCTTTCCATACAGAAAAAAACGAATGAATTATGCACCGCATATAATTTATTTTTTTAAAGTTATAAAATTAATATAGCTTATCTTTGTAAGAGCACTATTTTAAAAATATTATTTAACAGGTAGTTGCTTTTGTTGTTAAATAATTCGAATATTTTTTAAAGTTGCTTGTTTTTTTTTATTATTTTAGTATTATTATTATATTATGTGAAGTCGGCCTCGTGGAGTAATGGTCAGTGCGTTTGTCTACCATGCAAGAGGTTGCGGGTTCGATTCCCGACGTGGTTGATTTGAAATATTTATTTAAAAGGGTGTTTTCACACTAGAATATTTCATAGTCCCTTGACTGGTACCTGAAGTGTAAGTCTTACCTTCATGTAACAAAAATGATCAAGATACGTGGCGATTTGTTTACCAATGCAGTGCCCTATGCACTATTAGGTACGGAAAGGGAATGATGATGATATGAAATACGTTTTATACAAGATTAATTTTAAGAGTCCTCACTAGGGAAACCTGTTCCAAAGAAAACTGTAAGTTGTACAGTGTTCAAATTTTCTTTTTACATGTTTCAAATGATATTTTTTAAATTTCTTCTATCCTTATTTTTTTTGAGCCAGAATTTGATTCCTCTTTTCAAATATTATGTCGTCAGTTAACTTAATTTTATGCGGAGCGAAAGAACAGATAAAAATATTTACAATGCGAATGTTGATGGATGCAGAAATAGAGGAAGACCGTGAAAGACACGGCATGACCAAATCCAACAAACACTTGAAGATGGACATGTCAAAAGTCGGAATAAACGGCGCGCGTGCATGAGAAGATGTATGAATGTAGAGGAAGTGAGATCTGTAAGCAAAGATAGAGTGATGTGGCGTTTTACTCTCTCTGCCTACCCTTACGGGGAAACGGGGGTTTGTTGTTGTTGTTGTTGTTTATTATTGTAAACATAATATTTATATGAATGTAAATCTCTAATACGAATTTATATTTCAACGAGCAATGCAATATGACGAATCTGTAGGCTTACACATCATGAAATGCATTTTTCATTAACACTTTTTGTCACCCCTTATGGCATGAAATGAGTTAGATTGACCTTAGACATGTCACCATGAAAAAAAAAAATGGTCTCTGGGTCCTAAAACGTCGTACGTCACTGAATATCCACACAATAATTAATATGAAACACATTCATAAGTGACATTCATACGAGCATGTTTCCATAAATCGAATTGACAATACCATAAGCCTCAAGCGGTCAGCGCGTTTGCCTAACATGCAAGGGGTCTCGTTGACATGAAATATTTACTTAAATATGTTTATAAACTAGAATTTTTTTAAGTCCCTGTTTCGGCACATGTAGCGTGAAACTGATCATCTTAGCTTTATGTCATAAAAGTGATCAAGACACGCTGCGATTGGTGTACCAATGCAGTGTCCTATACACCATTAGGTGTGGAAAGGAAATGATGGTGTTCTGGATATTTTAGGTTGTACCACAAGACGTTAAGCCGAAATGAACTTAAGGTTAAATAAATATTGCGTTTTCGTCAAAGTGGAGAAAAGGAGTTGTTACCATGCTGCTTTTTTTATGCAACCCGTTTTGTCCATTTGGACGAAAATGAAATAATAGGGTACTATCACTCGGGAGGAATATCGGATTTAACCTACTCTAAAAATAAAAGATTTTATAAAGATTCTCCTAGTACTTATATAAACCTTTATTATGAATATTTTCATTTATTATTTTCGTTTAAAAAATAAGGTCTTTCGAAAACAATCGTTTCGTAAGTTGGTAATAAATTTTGTCACAGAAGTTCACGGGTAATGCATTCATTTTAATGCTGGTAATGCCACAGGCCACAGATAGAAATATAAGGAGAGTTGTCTATTCATAATATCTTAAGTCCCCCCCAGTTCCATGCACTGACATATAGAAGTGAAAACGGATTGCATCTTACATCTCGAATTTCTTTTATTATTTTATGGTTTTCAACCTCTTTTTAATATTAATTTATGTATGTTAATGATAAATTGAATTATCAATTTATCATGAAAATTATAATTCACAACTAGTAGCGTTAGATAAGTGATAGGACGCCGTAAATGTAAACAAACGACACAGATAAAGGAAGCTATCCACAATACTCTATAAAATTCATAGACATTGATGAAAAAAAATCCGATGACGTCACAAAACATTTGGAGACGTCATGCTTGATTACGTCACGAATTGTTTGTTTTTGACACCATTCAAATTACTAGAATTTAATCCTTTATATCTCCATTATGTCTTAACAGATTTTAATAATAATAGTACCGGTCGGCTTGTGATTTTTTAGATTAATTTATGAGCTAATAAAAAAAATCCGTGATAATTGCCGATTGTTTTTTTAAAATATTTTTTATTTATTGGGGATATCAACAATGTAACAAAAATATAACAAATAAAATATACAGAGAATAAAACCAATGACAGATATCAATACATTAAATACACATACAATACATAAGTAGTGTGTTTGTGTGAGTGTAAGTGAGTGAGAGGGTGGGTGAGTGAGTGTTATATTGGAATGAGGGTAGACATGTGTAAATATTGCACAAGTGTCAAGTGTCGAAAATATAAATATATATAAAATATTAAGAATTAAAGATAAAATAAAATAAGATAAAATAAGACTTTATTATTGAAACTAAGTATAAGACCAAAAAGTATGTTTTAAGACGCGCATTTTAAATGTTATTTTTTTATGATCAAGTGGATCAATTAGACAATATACTTGTTATAAACTTACCTTTTTTAATGCAACTAATCCTTATAAATTCATTATCAAATGTTGTACCCGTTCATTACGAATGTCTGGCAAAAACACTGAGCCGACGGTACTGCTGAAAAATCAAACGACCGAGCAAAACGTAATTGTTTAAATGAAAAAACAAAACTCGAGCTGACGCGAAGGCGACGTACACACAAATGTAGATATCTACATAAAACTCAATTAATGAATATGGCATTAATTAATATGTTTAATCTACGTTGATTCGGCCCGGGTTTGCGAGCACCGGGCCGCAATCCGCCCGCGGCCTCGTGAAATAATAATGATAGCTTCTCTGACAAATGACCGCGTCCCGCTATGCACGATGCACGATGAACGAGGCAGACAGGTGTTGGTGGTTGGTGTCGCCTGACGGCAATGGACAGACCGCTTTTTGCGAAAGATACACAATTTCTAGAATGAAGTAAATTGATTATGGTAAAACATCGCCATTTGTAATGTTGTGATTGCTACAGCATGCCTTAAATATCAATTAGGCATGTGGTAAATAATACATATATTATAAATTTTAACTCAAAAGCGTTATGTCGGCAATTGAGATCGTACATTGAGGCGGCCTCCGTGGTGTAGCGGTGAAGACGCTCAACTCACGCACGGAAGGTTCTGGGTTCGATTCCCGATGAGAACACAAAAATTGGCTGTTGTTTTTTTTAAGCCTGGGTGTTCTGTGCTGTAACTTACCACTGTAATTGGGCCTCCTGGTCTGTTGTGGTGCAAAAAATAAATCAAATAAAATTTACACAACATTTTATGATCCAAACTTCAATAATAATATGGCGCACTTTAATGCATTATCACGTATGTTCAGATTGTATAATAATTTTCAAAAATAATGCTGATATTGATATATTCAACGATACATTAAATAATTATAGGAAAACTGTAACGCAATTTATAAAATCAAATAGTCACTTATGTTACTTAGGTAAAATAATTTGTAATCACCTGTTAGTAATAATTTATTAAAAAAACTTTTATAACAATCATAGAATTCAATTAAGCTAGCCAATTTAAAAAAATATCATTTACAAACCGTTTTTTCTTTATTCGTGCATGCTGTGTTCACATATAATTGATGGACAATATCTAAAATAACAATTTGTGATTATTATACCAGTGTCATATGTATTGTTAATTGTTTGTGAACAATAAAATAAAATATAAAATTTATATTTGAAGCAGTAACTTAGTGGTTATTCACTGTAATTAACATTAAAATAAAACAACTATGTTTTTAACCACTTTTTTTTTTATCTACCGGTTTCGAAGCTACTGTAGCTTCGACATTGATCGGTAAGAAAATAAGTCAACAATGTTTCGAGTAAGTCGAAAGGTTTGTAGACAGGCTGGATTTCCTCCCTAAGGAGTTATTTAGATCTATATTTGTTGCAACAGAGAGGGAAAACATTTTTGAGAGGCGATTATAAAAGTTTAGGAATTTACAGGGTTTATGACCGGTCATTGGCTGGTTTCAGTAGCAAATTTACACATTGTGTATTATTCACTATTCTGCCCATGTTTAAACATCCACATTTTCTATGTTAAAAACAAAAATATTTTATTTGCATTTTAATTGAAAAAAAACGACATTTTGAAATTGCGAATGAAGAAAATATCGGAAAACACCTAATCATGTGTATAAAGAATACTCAAATCATTATTGGAAATTCAAATATTGGTTTTAAAATATAATAACGAAAAAAGTGAAAAAGTATAAAAAGTAATGAAGACCTTGGCGGAAAAACAACAAATGTCACATACATAAAATTTTACAGGAGAGCAATAAAACTTCTTATTTTCTAATGACACATGATTTTCTTGGCTGTTGATATTGTAAAATGTAGGCAATACAATTAAAACATAAAAAATGTTTCATTTTTGTCAATATCTCTTTTCGAATTTAAAATACATACGAAAATAATAGTGTGAAATTTGATGTTTTTCCAAAACTTAGGCACATTTGTCCTTTTTCTACCAAATTGGTGGATAAAAAATAAACTAATCTTGTTAAAAAAGGAGGAAAATGCTTAATTTATCTAATCAAGCATTAAGATTTTACTTGTGGTATGTATTGAAGAGGAATAAAACATTGATTTGTATTACATAGAATATGAAAATTTATTAACATAACAAAATTATTAAAAAAGTAAAAGAGAAAAAAGAAAAATTGTAAAACGAAAGATTTAAAAACTAATCGCTAACACCTTCACTATCCACTTTAATGTCGTCTTGCACAACATAATCACTTATTAAATTTTCATAAAATATTTTATTTTCAGGATTTTGTAAATATTTTGTCGATTTTATCAAATCGTTTTTTTTGGCGGCCTTTATAGGTACCAAGCCAGTGTATGCTGGCTTAAGTGTTATTTGTCAGGGAATTTAATTTTTTTTTCGGACTAAAAATGATTCCCATTGACCCGTAAAGTTTTGCTTGGCAACAAAAACTTCGCTCACTCTATCTTTGTCTATTTTGTATTTTCTGATTTTTCTTAACTCAAAGTTTTTTCCAAACGACGACTTAAAAAATTGTTTTAAGAAATCTTTCATATTATAAAAATGATTGTGAAGTTACATCAACAGATGAAAGAATTAAAGGAATATAGATGTTCAAATATAGGCAGAATGGTGAATGTTACACAGTGTGTAAAGTGGCCACTTAAACCAGCCATTGACAGGTCATAAGCCCTGTAGATGCCTAGACTTCTATATAACCTTCTCTTAAATGTTCTTCATCTCTGTTGTAATATGTTAATATAAACAGCTCCCCAGGGAGTTGAATCCAGTCCTTGTCTACAAAAATTTGGACAAACTCAAAATATTGTTGAACCAGTAGGTAGTCTTGATATTGTTTATTGATGTGTAAAATGTCTGCCTTAAAACAGGCAGTACCTAATTTGGCAGACTAGACAACACCCTCGAATCTCGTCGTCAATTTTTTCTTGGGAAACATTTCTATAAGCTGATTTCTAGAAGTATATATAATCCAAATATACTGAAAGAGCTCAGTTTGTATGATCCCAATAATTATACTAGAGCGAAATCTCATGCACTGTATTACACACCCAGAAGCCGTACAAATGCAAGTAAGAATTTACCCATTAATAGGGCAATTTGATTGCGGAATACGGTTTCTGCGGATAATATGGATCTATTTTTCTGTACATATCGGCAGTTTAGCAGCTATCTGCTTTCTATTCATTAATTTCTAACTTATGTTTACAGACTGCATTACGTGATGGGTTAAACAGCACGTTAAGTAATGCAGACATTGCAGACTACAATTGATTGTCAAATAAATAAATAATCCTGAGAAATTTATTACCTAAAACACGTAAATATAGAAATAATTTTTTGTTACTAAGCCGTGATTTTTATTATAATTATTATTATTATATATTCTTTTTACATGTTTTCTTTCGAGTATATCGTGGGTTTACTGGCAAAAAGCTTTAACTCCCAAATTCCTCTTTCGAGAAATCAAGCATTTAAGTTTTGTTCCAACTTTACTCTTTTACATCTTATTTTAACATAGTAAGATGTTTAGTGCTCATATAAGACATGTTTTTGATTTTTCCGTTTCTTAATTTTAATTTTGATTTTAAGTTTAATTTTTAATTTTAATTTTAAGTTATTCAAAGTTTTTAGCCTGAATAAAATACCGGGTATATGAGTTAACTTTACATTTATTTTTAAAACCACAGATATATATAACATAAAATGACTTAGTGTATTTTGCCAGTTTGTTGAGCGTTAAAAACTTTACATAACTGCACCATTAAGTCATATCCGCATAATTTCGAGTTAACTTTTTTTGCCAGTATACCCACAATAAATAGGTATATATTTACAAAACTCTTCTTAATTAACTTTTTATGGTTTTATTTATAATTTCTGTAAATTGTGTCGGTTTTCTTGCAATAAATGAATAAGGTAACGCCCGATTTAAAGTAGGTATTGAAATCGTATTCGTATGACCAGGAAAAGATCCAGGAAGATTTTCCTAAATTATTACAGGTTATCGGATATAATAAAGTAGATACATTAACAGGCCAAGTGCAGTGCGATCGAAGATCATGGCATGTATCGAGTTTCACAACTAGGCTATAAAACCAACCGGTTTCAATGTCCCCTTATTTTTCTTCATGACGGACGAGTTGCCTTAAAATGCGAAACATTTTTATTACCGCCGCCTTCTCGCTCTCTCCTGCTGATGCGTAATCACTCCTATCTCCTCGGCCCACAACTAATTATTACAGAGAGCAAACTTACATATACCGCTATTATCGGTAAAAATGTGTGATAATTCCGTGCCGTGCTTGGAAATTGATAGTTTGGTGATCGATCGGGAACTTTCTAGACTTCGTGATGGCGTTCGTGATTAATTAATAATAAACCACTAAATCCACTCGACAACTCGTGAATTATCACCGGAATGCTAAACCATAACCATTTGCATTTTTCGATATGTTCAAATAAATTTTTAAAAGGTGGAACTGCAACTCACCTTTACATATTATTCATAGTCATCATATATTGACAAATACATATGTTTTAATTTTATACTATTCAAGTAAACTAAACAAAATGTTTGCGCCTTGATGAGGTTACAGTCGTGTCAAAATATCAAGTTTAATTTAGTGGTTTTAAATGAAATTAATAAAAAGTTTAATTTATTGACATTGAAAATCACAAATGTCTTGTCGGTCTAGATGTCACACGGAATGAAAGTCTTTCGAGTGTATTAGGGAAACAAATTTTATTATTTATGAATTTGTATAACGATAACTGGTCTAACATTATTCTTAAATTTTTAAGAGAGTTTATTCTATGGTACTGCATACTTTCAGCATAGTTAGAGAAGTTAAGGTTTAACCTGTGGTCGAGCTGTTTAAAGAATTTTTGTTGGACCCTTTCTAGTTTATTTATTCTAACACTATAGTAAGTTAACCAAACAGGAGTACAGTATTCTAGCTGGGACGAACAAATGTTTTATAAAGTTTTTCATGTGTCTCTGCATGTTTAAATAGTGATAAGTCTGACCATTTCATATGTTTTTTCATCACTGATTCAAAATGAATATTAAACATAAGTTCGTATTAATAATAACACCTAAGTCGCAAATTTGACTATCTGTCATAAAGATAGGGGTGTTATTGAAAGAGTAAGGAATGATGATCGTTGTTTGTTTGCGTGAAATACAAAATGAGTTACATTTACATATATTTCATTCCAGTTAATTATGTTCACAATACTGAAAAAGTCTGTCGAGGTCTTCTTGCATTTTTGCACAGTCAGTGTGAGATTTAATGCAGGCGTAAATTTTCATATGATTAGCAAAAAAGATGAATTTACAATATTTAAAACATTTGTTTATGTCATAAGAGCATGCATTGAAGAGTAAAGGACCTAGGTGAGAACCCCGTGGTACACCAGAAGGAATGGTCAATAGTTATGAGATTGGTATGGGTGGGTATAAGCGTAAGATTGATAAATAATCTTTCGTGTATAAATTTCAACGGTTATCAGTTCATGGTTTACCTCTTCGTTCTAATTCTTAAGGCACTCTCTTAATACCCATCCACAATTCCTTTTTCTTCTCTAACTCAAATAGTGTCCATGCGGCTCGACTGTAGAATCATCTCCCATCCATCATCAAAGATGTTACTACATTACCTCTGTTTGAAGCACGTCTGAAGAAACATCTCCTTTCTCTTCCTTAATCTCTCCTCCTTTCCTTTTTCCTCTTTCCTCTTTTTTCCCTTTTCCCATTGAGTAATAGTTTTGATTTAAGGTAATTTATAAACAAATACGTTTTTTTCTATTTTTATATATCTTTAGCTTTTTAATATTTATTTTCTATTGAATATGTTCTGTAACTCGAATTATAAAAATGAAACTTTTATTCTATTGGTTGGTTGGAAGAAATTACCATTTGGCAATAAGCCTGCCAATGCACAAATAACATTATGTACAAAAAGTTAAATAAATGCAGTGCTCAATGCACATCTAGATACGAAGAGAGAAGTGATAAATATTCTATATATTTTTTGGTGTATAAAATAATTAATAAGTATCTCCTTTAAAATAAGTTTTAATCCTGTTAAATTGCATCCACCTTCAAAGTATTAACTGTCGAGTCCGCATTGTGCACTCACTTTAGACACGTGTCATTATTATAATTACAATAATTAGCCATTGTTTAGAATTTTCGTTCACACATAATAATTTTAATACTCAGCGTGGTGAAAAGTATTTTAATTAATGATTTTTAGATTGTATCGGATTTGTTATATTGTATTGCGGAATTAGATTGTTAATTCGGTTAAATGTTCAATTTGCACGCCATTCTATTTATTCTAAGTAATTAATAAAGAACTAAAAAAATATTTCAGGTCTGCCTAGAATCCATTACGCTGTCAACGTTTTTCATTGTGAATTTTAATAATATGAAATAAACGATAACTTATCAAGATAATTAGCATATTTCCAAATAATTATTTTAAGTTGTCTTCTAATAAATAATGTCTGAATTAAAATGTAAGTTAAATAATATTTATTTTCTACTTTATGCAAATAATTAGCTGAATATAATTTACTAGAATTATTTATTAAGTTACGTTATTTCAAACAATGCAAAATAAAACAGGTTGATTAGAAGTGTTTTTTTTACAACGATTCTAAGTAGTGATAAATTACATATCACATAAAACTAATTGTAGAACTAAATAAATTTCTATATTCCCATCTCATAGATGTCTGTTTTAATATTCAACAGCCTTGATAAACCCCTAAGAGGTTAAATTTATGTACGTGTCTACTAACATTTGGATATACTGAAAATATTGTTTTATTCAACTGGTCTAAGACGAATAATATAACTTTTTTAAATCATTAAAAAGGTGCAAAGCCAATTTTACTATATACTCGTGAACAAATTGAAAACAAATTGTAATTTTACTTTTTTAAATTTAGTAATGTATCCAAAATAAAACAAATTTATTGGATTATAATTCTACTTTATTTTCATAAAATATACAAAAGGTATATTATGACGTATGTATAGAGTTCCAACAATATTTTTCAAAATAAACGCGTATAAATTAAATCAATATTTAAATAATTATTATATTAATTTTAAAGTCATTCTCTTTCAAATATTTTTAAATAATGGAAGGTTTTCCCCAATTTAACCAAAATATTCTCAGTATACCCTAATTGATTTTTAATTACTCTTCTCATTTTGGCATTTTCTCTCTTCTTCACATAAAACAGAAATTATTTTTATTATATAAGGAAACTTTGTAAATAATTAAGTTTGTTTGAAAACGTCCTAACAAGACAAAACGCGTCACAATATGCACTTTGTATATTTTATAAAAATAAACTAGAATAATAATCCAATACAGTTGTTTTATTTTGGACACATTACCAAATGAAATATGGAATTCTAGCAATTGTCTGCATACACAATAAATAAAAAAATAAAAATGTAATTTTACTAACAATATTAAAATTATTGATACAAAAAAATGTTTAAAAATCGTCATCCGAAAAAACAATCCAAAAGAAATTAGAGCAAAATAAGAAATGCAGCAAAAAAAATATAAGTCACACACACACATACACTCTAAGGTGGTTCGATTTCTTATTTATTGGAATTTCAAAACGACCTTATGCGAAAAAAAGGCATATAGCCTACAGATTAAGGGAAAAATAAACAACAAAAAAAAAATTTACGATAATATTTGCCGCGAGACTTTTAGAGTTCAGATATCTTAGCATTTTCATGAAAATATTTAAAAAATAATTTTGGGTAAGCAAATATTTTTTTGAAGCACATATATTGTATTATTACCCCAGTGAGGGAACATCTTTTTTAATGTAAAAAAATATTACAAAAATTGTAAAATAATGTATAAACTAATTAATAAATGTATTGTAATACTTTCATAAATTTTGTAATGAGTTTGGTTTTTTGTGGAAAAAATGTATGATAAAATAAAGGCTTACATCTGTACCTGATGACTTATTATTAGGTGGTGGTTTATCAGAAAGAAAATTATGAAAAAAAACGTGTAATATAATATTATAATTACTTGTATACATTTTTAATAAAGCCTTTAATACAAAAGCACTGTTTAAAATGGCTGCAATTTCAAAGTATTTTGGTGAATTCTAACGAATCATAAAATAGGAGATAAAATAATGATCTCATTACAGGCGAAATATGTGTTACATAATCCATTCCTCAGAAAGGTAAGGTCTTTATACTCAATACTAGGACTGTTTTACTAGGTTCTCACCAGCTGAGAGTAACTCCGACGATAAATTGTCAAAAAGTGTGAAATAAATTTAACTTCAACGTCATTGTTAACAACCAACCCGAGGTCTAGGATAGAGTGACCACAATTTATGAATGAAATATTAAAATGGAATAAGCTGTTCTGCAGATATTTCAAAAGAAATGGAAAAGCATTATTAGAACGCAATACGTATAACTAGACTTTCGAGGGGATTGCGACATGTAATTGATTGAAATGAATGCATGTCGAGGTTTGTATGAAAAAGTCCAAATCATCATAATTAACATAATTAAGGAAAAAACTTAAAGGAATACGCAGCAAAAGTAAAAAGATGTGACTCTCCTTGCGAAAAATTTAAGACAGTGGTTCCAGTCAAACACCCAGTCAATAAGTAGAGCTTTGTAATTTTTATTTCCAGGTTTTAGTCCCAGCACTCATGTATAGTAGTAAAACATGAAATTTGTGGAGATAGGATCAAAGCAGAGTGAACGCGGTTGAAATGCGGTCTCTTAGACGTGTGTGTGCGAAATCAATGTATGACAGGGTTACGAATGATGAAATCAGGTGAGAGCATGATTTTGAGTCTGGTATTATTAATAAGATTAAGGAAAGGGTCACTTAGATGGTTTGGTAATGTAGAACGAGTGGATGACAAAAGAACAGTAAATTATATATATACGGCGATAACGAACGATAACGTAGGACAAGGACGACCAAGAACGACGTGACATGATCAGATGAATCAAAATCTCAAGTTTAGTCATGTCAAAAGCAGACACGACTGAAGGGCACGTATGATAAGATGTATGTACGAGTATGTGGAAGAAGCTGGAATTGTAGGTCAGGATAGACGTGTGTAGCGGTCTATCCTTTCTGTCAACCCTTACGGGGAAAATGGAGTGATGGTAGTAGTTGTAGTAGTAGTATAATATTATTTAAAAGGACTCAAAATGGAGAAATTAAAATAATACCCCAACGGTTTAGGTTGCACTTTTTTAATTTTGTAGCCGCACTATTCCTTTGTTAAAGCATTTTCAAACGTAAAAAAATAAGTGATATCAACCCAGTGAGTATTTTATTTGAATTTATATGGAATTTTATAAAAAAACCTCTTTAAAAAATAATTGTTGCTAACGTACATCTCGGAACAGATTATTTGATTCCTGGCATCTACAAAAATATCTCATCATAGACAGTGGAACAGAGCTTTTAAACTATCACAGTTCAAGTAATTTAGCCCATTTATTTATATCATCACCATTAAAAATATTTTGTTTTCCAAAAAAATATCGTAATGTAAGAATACAAGAAAATATACGCATAATAGCGAGGAAAATAGACATTCATATTTCCCTTTAAAAAAGACTATTACTGTCTTTCTAAGTCGACAAAAAATACAGTTGTATGTGACAAATAACCATAACCTGGACGAGTGTTTTAGAGTCGATGGCTGCTCTCATGTAAAAGTCCCGAGTAAAGAAATCGAGTGGAGATAAATTTGCCCAGTGGTTGATGCATTCGCCTACCATTTTTGAGGTCCTGGGTTCGACTCCTGGCAGGGCGGACGTAAAATTTCATTATTCCTAGACTGGCACCTGAAGCGTAAGAATGACCACCTACCGACATTGGGTTTATAATTAAAGTGCCCTGTGCACCAGTGGGTGGCAAAAGGGATGATGTTGATGATGATCAGTGTTGACGTGTCTGTCGAAACTGTTTGCCATTTTTCTTAGTCCCGCTTCTTCAAAAAATATGGTTGCCCTATTAATAGTTGCGTTTGCGCGGTCAGTGACAGTTTCGTCTTCAGAGAGGGGACAAGAAAAAACTTATTTATTATAAGAGTAATCTTTATCTGATTGTAATATACGAACGCGAGAAATCATTAGCGCTCCTACGCTCCCGCCTGACACGGCTAGTCAAATGCTAATTTATCCTTCGTGACAATCCTGGCCTTATGATAGATGCCCCGGCCTCGGCGGGTGTATTCTGGTCACTCTAATAGGACCCACAAACGGGACACGAGCTTTTGTGACGTTATCACTATATTGTATCTGCTCACTAATTAGTAGAATTTACAATGATTAACGTTCAAGAAATATGGAACCGTTTCAAATCTTGAAAAAACATAAAAAATGCATTATGAAATGAGAAACGCTGTTATGTCAAAAGTCAAAACTCGTAATATTAATGACTATATCACACGTCGGCCTCGTGGCGCCTACCATGCAAGAGGTCTCGGGTTCGATTCCCGACATGGTTGATATAAAATATTCAACAACGTTTGAGTATGTCCAAATGCTTGCAGACTGGCTGGATTTTCTCCCTAGGGAGTTGTTTATATTTAAATTTATTTCAACAGAGAGGGAAAACGTTTTTGAGAAGGGAATATGGAAGTCTAGGCATTTACAGGGCTTATGACCTGTCATTTACTGGTTTAAGTGGCCACTTTACACACTGTGTAACATTCACTATTCTGCCCATGTTTGAACATCCACATTTCCTCAACTCTTCCATCTGTTGACTTTGAATGTTACACAGTGTGTAAAATGGCCACTTAAACCAGCTAATGACAAGTCATAAGCCCTGTAAATGCCTAGACTTCCATATTCCCTTCACAAAAACGTTTTCCTTCTCTGTTGAAATAAATTTAAATAAAATATTTACTGAAAAGGGTGTTTACACACTAAAAATATTACATAGTGCGCGGGCTGGTACCTGAAGCGTGAGACTGATCATCTTACCTACATGTAACAGACAATATACGCTGCGATTGGTGTGCCAATGCAGTGCCCTATGAGTTATTAGGTGCGGAAAGGAAATGATGATATTACACGTATCAGAAGATTCAACAAAAAAAAAACAGAAATTTGAATCGATTTTTTTTAATGTGGCTCATCAAATCATTTTACTTACTGAATTTATCAACATCATTCGACTTTCCACACCAAGTGGTGCACAGGGCACTGCATTTGTAAACCAAATGCAGCGTATTTCAATCATCCGTTACATGAAGGTAAGGTGATCAGTCCTTCGCTTCGGGTGTCAGTCCCAGAACAAAAGGAAGTTCAGTGGTATTTTTTTCTTTGTTAATAGACTATCAAACCAATTAAAAGAAAAATATGTAAAGTACTATCGGAGCTACGATTTTTTAAAGTTTTGTAATTTTGAAACTACTCCGCCTGTGGCGTCACAAGTTCTAGTCGGAGAGTTCTGCTGATTGGTGAGTTGGCTTTCCGGGAACCAGAAATCTATCATAACACTCTTATCATTGGCTGATTCTTAAGAACTTGTGACGAAGTCCAAAGTAGTTTTTTCGTTATTGTTTTCGTACGATTTCGAGAAACTTCGCTTTTGCTCTAACTTTTAGCGCGAATAAGAAAACATTCTTTCTCCACTCGATTTCATTATTCGGGGTTTTTACCTAAGAAAATACTTGTCCAGGGTACTGTTTTTATTTCGCACACAAAACTGTATTCTTCATCCGCCTAGACATTTGCTGAATCACACCATACAATTTTCTGATTTGAAATTATCTAGCCAGAAGGAATGCGTAATAAGCAATAGAGAATGTAAACGCAGTACAAATAAATAAAAAAATATTAAACGATAAAATAATGATAATTGTTTTTTCAAGAATACTTAAAAAGCATATTACAAAATTTATATTTGAAGCACTAACTTTGGTGTATCGTGGTATGGTTTCAATATAATTTTAAAAATATAATGAACTTTTTTTCCATTTATTTCTTATTTTTTCTATCGACCGGTTTTAAAGCTACAAAAGCTTTTTTTTAATAAAAATTAGTCAATTTTACCTTGATAAAGAAGCTTGCGTAGCTTTAAAATCGGTCGGTAGAAAAAATCTAAAATAAGTTGTTAAAAACATTTTTTTAAATATTTATTTTAACACAAAAAGTTCATTTATATTTTAAGCAGATATTTAACTTTATTATTAGATACATTTTTTTTCATTTCGTTTCTTTTACATTTGTTATATTTAACATAATTTTAATCATTGAATTGAGAATAAACAGTTTTTTTGGTGTGTGCGTGAGTGTCCTACACTAATATACAAATCAATTGACAATATTTGTGTACATACTGTTTGTTTACCCAATAAAATAAATAAATAAATTACAATTATACATTTTGGTTAAAGAAATTTAAAATAAAAGATATACTTTTCTTCCGTAATATAATCGTAATTTATACGATATTAGCAACTTATAAAACATGACTGATACAAAATATACAAGAGAACAGTTCAATAAATTCGGAATAAATAAACATTACATATAATTATCCAAATAAGTTTTTATTCTACGGCATTCTCTTTTAATTCTAGTTTTTTTCTTTTTACTTCGTTCTTCTGTAGGTCGTAAAGACCGAAAAAACACAATGGAGTTAAAACGGATGCTGCTGGTTTGATTTTTGTTTGCAGGATGTGCTGTGTAAGTGTAAACTTACAGCGCATCCTGCAAATGTTTACACATCCATTACTATAAGAAATGCCTGCAAGATATCCCTGAAATGTTTGCGATTTACAAAGCAAATGGCGGATTGTTTCGTTATTTGTGTCATTGTGGGATTAAACAAATGGATGTTATCACCTCGAGATACGAACAGAATACCAAGAAGCGAGACAAAGGACCGGAGCAGAAAAGCATAGTCTAGTAATAATGGAGAAACAGGCAATAATTACAAGCAATGCAAGAAACGCATTCAATTAGATTTAACAAGTCGTGAAGAACAAAATGAACAGGTATTAACAGCGCGTGACCTCTGAGGCGAACACTGTGTAGGTACAGGATACAGGAGAGATATGTTGAGAGAAGAGGGGTTAGTTGTTACAGGGGCACGTTGTTACATTATTAGTTTAAATTATTCTGAATTGCATAGTAGTGTTCTAATTCCAGGTTTTCCATCTGCAGTCTATATTTGATTGAAAACCAACGTTTACAGATATGTGCCATTTTGATTGTCATTGTAATAGTAGGTATGTAATAATTGTGTGGGAATAAAAATCGTAAAAGGGAAAACCTAATAATTTAGGGGGTTGCAGGGAATGTCCAGTTGCATTCTACAGGAAACACTACTGACTAGTCCAACTTGTTAGCATCCACGTCCACGTCCTGAACCCTGAGCAATCGGATCACACTCATAACGGTGTAATCAGAGGAGATAACAAAAGGATGAAAAGCGAGTTTCTGGCGTCTCCAAACCAGGACTAACCAGCTAAAGGAAAGTAACCCCGTCAGAAAAATTCACCAGAGAAGCCAACGGGAAACCACTCTGGCCATATTTCCTCAGGAATCACTACGGCGGGTATAAAATAAGCGTCCTGGCTGCGGAATATCAAAGTAGTGCAGAGCAGAAATGCTTTCACGACAGTGATCGCCTAGAAGAAATGTACTATTTTTTTTCAAATAAATAATTATATTATCAAATATTATAATCAACAGCCAAATATAATGGTAGGCTGCGCATAATCGCTTATATGGACGATTCGCCCCTGACAAGTATGTATAGAATCTAATAGTTTTGTGAGCTTCTTATGTAGATTCCAAAAAAACGAGGGCTGTTCCGATTTTGTTCTTACTCTTTTTCTTTATTTTATATACTTAATTCAAATCTAGTTCTTGAAATAAAAGGTAAAAATCATGTTTTATTTACTATGTATTATATATATATATATATTTTAAATAGCTTGTAAATACATTTAATGTACATACACGGAAAAAAAATGGACACGGCGTATATATTTTTTTTAATGAAAAGTAATATTAGTGTTCTTATAATTTACCAAAATATTCCAATTTTGGTGACCCTTTTCAACGAGTTGTAAATAACTCACTATTAGAAAATGGAAATCAAGTTGGGGTAGAGTGGGGTCCAAACCTCGGACCTCTGATCCGTGAGTCCGCAACACTACCCATGAAGTCCACAACCCGATTAATTATTAAAAATAAAAAACTAAAAATTGACAGTAAAAACAAACAACCTTTCATCGACATTAAGGCTATTTTCATTCTGAAAATCCACACGACACCGTAGAATGAGGATGGATTATTCTTATGGTTTTATTTTCTTATTTAGTGGCATTTTGAGAAAAAAACCCTTAAAAAATATTGAGTGGAAGTTATTTAGCTTCGTGGAGTATTGTTTAGTGCATTAGAATACAATTAAATAAATAAACATAATAATAATACAGTATTAAAAAACATATAATTATATCGTTCCCTGTATTAAAAAAATTTACTTTAAATGCTCTTCTTAATGCTTGGCAATCGCAATGGGAATCTTCCCCTTCAGGGAGGGTTACCTTTCTTTTTTTCCCTTCAATCCGTCAGCAGAATCTTCTTGGGTTATCCTTATCACTGGACTACGCAGTTTTTATCAGGTCATGGTAAATATAATCAAAAATTATTTGTTTTTAATATTATTGAGTCCCCTTCGTGCTGCTGCGGATATCCTTACCAATCTTCTGAACACATCCTGTGGTCTTGTCCCTTTCCCCTTCTCTATGATTACCAAATGGAGCTTCCCGCTACTATCCGTGGCCCTGTTATAGGTCCTGTCGGATATACAGATCTGGTGGCTTCTAAAAAGAATTTCAAGGCTTTTAAAAAGTTTTGTAATCATTTCGGCGAATTGATCATGTCCAATCAATTTAATCCCAGTCAGTGAAGAATTCACTTCCCTCTCTTCTCAATCCAATGTAGTACATATTGTGTACTTTTGGATTACTTCAATTCAGCACAAAGATGCTAAGGCTAACAGATTTCAGAGAGCTCCTTCGGGCAGCTTTTCTCGTTTGACAACGAGCCAATTTTCCGTGTATGTGGGCACCGCCAAGGAGACTTATGTCCTCAGATGCGGTGTGCGGTATGTGGTGGGCAAGCTTTACTTAAAAAATTCAAGATGTTTACATAAATATTAAATCTTTATTTAGGATCCAGCCCGTTCTCATTGAATGAAGAAACTAGCAGATAACATGATACATGTATACTGTATTTAAATTCTTATCACCCAGTTGCTATTTTTTCCTTCGTAAGTAAAATGGCAGATTACAGATATTATCTAAAGATTGCCTATTTGAATAATAGTATTTCAAACGTGATTTCTTAAAGCCTATTTTAAAAAAAAACATTTAGTTAACATATAAATGTAAATATGTATGTAGAACTGTTGATATCCCTAATAAAATAAAAATATGACATAGGACATGTGCTCTCGACGGGCTCTTTTTGGCATTATTCATTAGTAGAAGGAATCGGGCACTGTGCTACGAGTTGACATTTCAATCAAAAAAAAATTTAAATACCTACTGAATGTCCTCGTGGTATTTTTTGATAAACTTTTGTACAAATGTTATGTTAAAATAGTGTAGAAAATAGCTACAAATATCGCAAAGGTACTAATACTGTTTGAGTTAAGTTGATAGATTATTGGTAATAATATTCTGTTGGTAACAGCTGAAGCAGAAAAATGATGTTCACTTATGGGTATCCATAGAAAAATATCCATTTACAAATTACTTGTATAAACAGATTTGCAGGACCAAAAAATTAATATTTTTTGCAGATTACGTACGAAAAAATCACTGCTCGCCACTGCTACCTGCTCGTAAATATGATAGGAACTCCTAATTAAAACAATAAAATATTATTAGAAGTTTCGTAATTTTTGTAACAACAAGCCCCGCCTTTCCCTACATTCAAGGATCCTAATTCGAAGACATTCCCATATACCTCGCTTTGTGCAACTTGAAAAATCAGAACTAATGAGGTGCTGAAAATAATTGCATTCGGCATTGTTTGTTTGGTATTGATCCAAGTAGTTGCATTGTATATAAGGTTTTACATTTGCATTTTGCATACTAATTTGGTTGTATTTTAATGTACCACATTTGTATAATATGCAGATACCCATTGAATCGTCTCGTGTTAATTTGTGGTTACTTTTAATTTGATCAAATAAACCTATAGAACGCATTGTGGATAGATAAAATCAAATAAATTTGATTTCAAACATATCAATGCATCCTTAATATTGATTTTTATTAATTATCTACACCGCACTCTTACTTTATTAAAGTTTTAAGATTCTTGCAAAGACCCAGAGCCCATAAGACCGCGTAACAGATTTTCTCCAGCCGAATAAAAAGCGATAAGTGCAAACGTATTACGCGGGAATGAGGGTTTGATTTACCAAATTATTATAAATAATGTGTACTTAAAAAAATAATCATGATTTCATTGTTTTTATTTTTTTGTGAGCAAATAAGTAAAGTGGGCCTTTTAACATTAGTGCATTTGAACATTAATATGGAATATTCTCTGGTTAGGTTAGGTTAGGTTAGGTCAAGTTTAAAAATTAAAAATATTTTTTAACTGACCCAACTATCAAATTATATGCTTTTGTACTTATAAAGTTTTGTGTCATAAAGTGTCATAAAAATTGAATTAATCCGCTCTCATGTAAAGCTGAAGAAAATGACTTGCTTTACAAATCAGTAGATCTCCTAGTTATGTACCATTAAGTTTTTTTAATTTGTAGCCAAAATGAAAGCTTCGAAATGTATTTGGACAAATTTTATTATGACTTATTTGCCAAATAATAATTATACTGATACGGTTAGAAAATAAGAGACAAAAAAAATATTCATTTGCTAAAAAGTTCGAAATTTTATTTTGTTGAGATTTCCACAAAACTATTCAAGAACGTGTATTAAGGTATTTTCCATCCCTGTTGTAATTTGTTTATCTTAATGACTCCCGAGGGGGTAAAATCCAGTCTTTTGTCTACGAACATTTGGACAAACTCAAATATTGTAACAAAAATGTATTTATTTGAATAAAAATTTATTTATTTATTTTATTTATTTATTTATTTAATCCAATATAAAATACAATACAAATACAAAGTTAACAAAAATGTCTATACAACAGGTAGGTACATTCAATATATATATTTTTTTCATGGATATAGCCACTCCACTGGCCCACAGGCACGTTCCGGAGTGTCAGTGTATTATTTATTTATACATAATGTTACATAATTTCACATCAATTGTGTAAACATTTAAAAGAAATAAAAACATTTAAAAATTAAAACATATCTACTTCAATAAAACGAAAAAGGATTTTCAAGAAACTATAATTACATTCTTATATATGAAACATATTCCTCAGCTTCCTGTCTAGTCTTTTTAGCAATCCATTTATGTACTCTTGCTTTGAAAATATTGTTTTTCATTTTGTTCGCCAATATGTCCTTGCTTAAAAAGTTGTATAGCTTAGGGGCCAGAAAAGTATAATGCTTTTGTCCGTAATTTGTTTTTTTCTTTGGGAGCAGAAGTATTGTCTTTTGTCTTTGCCTAGTGTCGTAAATTTGTTGTCCGTCATTATGTCTGTCAGGATTTTGATGGAAATGTCTTAAAATTGTCTTTATGTATATTTGTCTTATGTCTAGTACTAGAAATTCTGTAAAAAGTCTGTCTGTAGAGTATTGGTAAGGCTTTTCGCTGGCTACTCTTAGTAAGGCTCTTTGGGCTTTTATTAATGGCTCTAGTGTAGTTTTATTTGTTTTTCTGTAAGATGTTTTATGTATGTATGTGTTAAAATATGTTTTTACTTATTTGTTTGTAAGGAAAAACCCCTGTTTTCAAACAGAACCTTACGCCACACTAAATTCAAACAAAACAAACGAAAGTATATTGGTACAAAACACTTCATGCTATTTACAGATAAAAATATTTTAGAATCTAAATTATGGGCTTGAATGTATGTATGTAAGATCGCGCACGCAAGTCGTGTGGTCGTGTCCCGTGTCCCGTGTTCCGATCTGTTATTATTCTCGGAATAATGTTCTAGTATGGATGCTGTACCTGTACGGGCATAAATGGACTAGGTGATGCAAGTTGCACGTAACACTAAAATGCAACTACAAGGGAATGCAATCTGGAGAAGGGACATCTCACGACCTGGCCATTTAATACACGACGAATATTATACTCGGTTGATAATGCTATCGAATATATTCACTTATCGATTCTAGTAAAGAAAGCGAAACCATCATCGCCATTCCCTTTCCAAACTTAATGGTGTATAGAATACTGATTTTTTTGCATCAACCGCAGCATTTCCTGATTATTTTTGTAACATGAAAAAATAATGTATGGAAAATATTATTTTTTTAATTTAAAATACTTTTTCCAAAGGGTTTTAAATCATTCATGGAGCGTTTTAACTGCTTGGCGTTCTCACTTTTAATTCAATAAAATATTTTGATAAAATTGTTTAACTGTGACTAAAAAAAAGATAAAAATACTGATCAAGCGCTGTAATTTGGTAAACTATATGAAAAAACTTGGCGAATAAAACACAGTGACCTTATGCTGTAACTAATTCGTTTCGTTAAGTCATTTGTATCGTATGATAGGGAAACGAAAGCAAAATATGGTTTTGATGGCGTTAGAAGGATGATGGATATGTTATGGCGAACGAACAAACTTACGAAACGAAATTGTGACGAATAAGCCTGCCGAACTGCAGACGATACACGAACGAGGTAAGTAAAATGACCTATTTCGGAAATTAATCCATTTGCAATATTTTTGTAAACTTTTGAAGAGGTGAAGAATATCAGTTTGTTCATAATATTTTATTTTATTATCTTATGTTTAACTAAACGTTGTTAAATATTTTGTATGTACACATATTATATGTTTAACCTTATTTTAAATTTAGTTGTATAAAACAAAAATGGTTTAAACACTTAAATTACAATATTGTAAGAATGATTTGAGTAGTTATTGTAAATTACAACAGCATTGTTTTTTACGGTTAAAATGGTTTCTGTTTGTTTTTAAACCCTCAAATCAGCCATAAAATGGCGATAAAAAAGCGTCCCGGCTCTGCATATTTTGCAAGAGAACCCCTGATCCCGAAGCAGTAATAAACCGCAGCACATAAAACATAGAACTCGAAAAAAAACATAATTTGAAAAATTAATATTTTGAATACTGTCCACCATTTATTGTGTACAACATGTTCTCTTTTGAATACGATAATAATAATATTGATAATGAAATTGATGACTCAATTAAAGGCATTTTTTTGTTTTTGAATATCAGATGCGTATGGAGGCCAATAAATCAAGAACGAGTCCCCAGAACCAACGCAATAAATATAATAAGTTGTCATTTATATTTTCCCGTGGTTGACCGTTTGTGATGCGAAGAAAGACTGCTTTGATAAATAATGTGTAATTATTTACAGAATCGTCGTGTTGAAGAACTCACCACAAACCAGTAACCAGTCCTCGAGAGATGCCTTTATCTCGAGTCGGTCCACTAATTGGTCATCAAAGTTAACATTCGAAGACATTGCAGCAAAAAAGGTCTAGTTGCCTTTTCAGTGCTTTGCTGTAAGTACAGCAGCTAAATTTCATACTTAATTTTTCTAAAAACAGTTAGATACTAATGAAAAATGTATCAAGACTATTTCGAGTAAGTAAACAAGAAAATACGTTTTAAAAAACAGAAAATATTACTTAAATATCTAATATATTTTGTGGTCATTTTCAAATAGTAGTTAATTACAATTATCATTATTCCCTTTCCCCACCTAATGGTACATAGGGAACTGCATTGGTTTACTGAAGGTTTGAAAAAACTACTGACATATTTTGTAGGAAAGGGGTTTCTACATACTTTCATTCTTTATGTTAGCCAACAAGCATGCGAATGTAAAATCCAAACCGAGCATATATAGAGAATCTAAATAGACCATAGGTGAATATGGAGCTCAACTGAATTTAAGCGGAATGCCATGTCCTCAACCTCTGATGAAATTTTAAAATATTTATATCAATCCTAACAGGAAAAAATCCTGAATTTGTCAGCAGAGATTTGGACATTCTCAAAATATATTGAATGTATTACAATATTATCAAACAGATGTGCGGGATACTACGAAGCAGCCAGCTGTATTGTTTTATAAGATACACTAACATCATAAGCGCGTATAAAAATAACACAGGACAGAGTTCTCATGAAGCTGGAACATAGAATATTTAAAAAAGAAGTGATTTGAAATGTTAAACAAATATATTAGTTAAATAGAAGAAGATATCTGTATGTACCAGGGGCGAATCGTCTATATAAGCGATTATGAGCAGCTTACCATTATATTTTACTATCCATGTTTTATGGTAACTTCACTTACAGAAAAACAAACGAAAAATTATTATTTCTGATAAATCATTGCTAGCGTTTGTATTTTTTTCCAAATATAATTTAATTTAACTTTAATCTGAACATCCTAAACGCAGTGGGGGTTTTTATTTCACGGAGTAAGCTTGCAGGTTAAACAAATTATTTTTAGATTCTCGATTTGGAAAACAGTGCTTCAAAGATTATTTCGTAGGGCTATTTTTCTTTGATATGATACAGTTGACATGTGACCACCATTACTTTCATGCAGTCATATCGCGGGACATGTAACGATGGACGCGGCTGTTTTCGGCATCATTCATTTCTAGAACAAATCGACCAGTTGGTATTTCAATCGTAATGGGAATACATTGTGCTATTTTTTATATAAATTATGCATTAAAGCGAGGGATAATATATCGCGAAGTTAATAAAAATCGTCGTTTGAGTTTATTTTATAGATAAGAGACGTTTTTGTTTAGATGATTACACAGAACCACAGAAAAAATAGCAATTCATTTATTACTTAAAATATTATGTGCTATGTAGACACAAATTTATGATATTTTTTTGAAGCTTACCTGTTGATAAAATCACCATTCGCTACTGGTATGTACCTATACATATCGTGATGTAAATAAAGTTAAGATAATCAGTTGAATATTGTCAAGTTACGATTGCCACCTTGTTTCCAGGCAGATTAATAATACGTTTCTGTAAATGAAATAAAAAAGGAGTATTTTCGACTCAATGGCTGCTCTCAGGTAAACATCCTAAATAAGGAAATCGAGCGGAGATAAGTCCGTCTCGTCGTGTAGTGGTTGGCGTATTTGTTTACCATTCTTGAGGTCCTGGGTTCGATTCCTGCCAGGGTGGATGTGTAATATTGATTTCAAAGGTTGTTTAAACAGCAGTACATCATTGTTTCTAGACTAACTCTGAATAAATAAATAAATATTTGAAATACAACCGTACCTATTTTTAGTGTTGAACACTGCCTTAAACGCTATTTTTAACTTCATACATAAATCAGAAGTAAATTGTGGAGCTGGATCTATTTTGATGGCATGTCTTTAATTGCAACTGGTTCCGCAGCTTCCTTCAGAGTGGTGCGGAGTAACATGGCGTCCATCTCGCGTTATGACTTCCTTATTGCTGCAGTCTGCGCGAGATGCACCTCATTATTGTCTTTTACAGAGAGACAAAAAACGTAATGGCGACATGGACTGGTGACAGGCGTACTCTCACGTCACAACACACAGTTAATTTGACAGAGATCGGATAATTCAATTAAATGATCATATTGTAAGGAAGCTTTTTGCGGCTCGAGCTTCTTCATTAACGAACTTGACAGGTTCGTAACTTATAATAGTCCTTGATGCTAAAAACAGAATTCATTATGCTAGTTTTAATTGGATTAAATTCGGTTTATTAAAGCTACGAAGCCTACAAAGTACTGTCATTAAGACCATGTTGTACATACATATTATAAAGTTGTATTCATAATAAAGTATAATTTTTCTGCAATATAATTTTGCATTTCTACTAGGTACTTATTTTATTTTGGTACACATCATACGAAAATTTCAATTTTTTTAATCAAAAAATTATTAGGACTCGGGTGTATTCTAACATTTATTCAAACATTAAAAATAAAAACAAATATACTAGAAATAGATCATTAAAATATACCAAATCTTGTCTCAAAGTCATTATTTTTATTTATTTGTTTGATATATTTTTTTTAAATATACTTTATTTTAATGGCACCTGTATATTTTTTTAAATGCATTATACTGTAACGAATAGACTGAATGAAT
This sequence comes from Micrasema longulum, assembly GCF_059751315.1. Taxonomy (NCBI): domain Eukaryota; kingdom Metazoa; phylum Arthropoda; class Insecta; order Trichoptera; family Brachycentridae; genus Micrasema; species Micrasema longulum. The sequence goes on from NW_028277252.1 coordinate 1,935,956, forward strand.
CCGTAAACAAAAAAACAAATAGAGATACTTTATCATAAGTTTTGTCGTGAACAATTTACATACAAACACAAAATAAAAATGATAATTTATTTACATAATAATATTTCGTTTGAACAATTTTAAATTTACAGCTTCAAAAAGAAATTTATTTTCTACCGATCAACTACTTAAAAATAATATTTATTAAAAACAGATATTTTTGAAATAAATTAATTCACAAGTTCAGATTTTTTATTTAAAGCCGATACTCGAATTACAAATAAGCAATGTTTGAATTATTTTCTTACGACATTTAAACAAATAAAAAAAAACTTTATTTTCAACCACTTTTTTTTTCTACCGACCGGTTTCAAAGCTACACACGCTTCTTTACTTTATCAAGGTAAAATATAGTTAATTATATAATTATACTACTAAACATATATATATATATATATATATGTACTAATTACAGCTAAAGAATTTTGTGCAGCCTAGAAACCGTTAGGTAGAAATAGAAAAAAAAGTGGTTAAAACAAAACGGTTTTTTACAAACATATATCTTTATTAAAAAATGTATTTTATTAACCGTTGTGTGGCTGTAATATCACATTAGTCGACATAGGACACCAGACTTGAAATTTTTGTATTTTTTTTAAATATATAAATTCATTGCAAAAAACTTAATAACAGGGAATCTATACAAAACAAATTAATGTAAAATGAAAACGGAATGTTCTCTGTTTATGATAGTCTCCATCTAACATGGCACAGCCTGTTCTGAGATGGAGATTTTCTATCTTTAGAGAATAAGTAGTCCTATACTAATAAAACAATAACATAAAAAAAAATCTAAGACTACTTAATTATAAATGCCTAGCTAATCAAATGTAAGAAATTAAAAATTGTTATTATACAAATATAAAGCATATATATGTGCCAAGAATACATGTTACTTAAACATGAATAATATAGTATGATATATACAGTATGAAATACATAAAAATATGAATAATACGTGTACCAATTATATAAAGTCCTACGTTTTTTTATTTAAATATATTTTTCAATAAATCTCTCGCTACACTATTTATATGTGTGGTTATTTTTATTTTAAAATTTGTTTTACATTTTGAGTCTTTTATTTTTGACAATAAATCATTAAATATTTTTGGAACAATTACATTGTATTGCTTTTTACCAAAGAAGATTGATACAAATGGGACAATACAGTTAATTTGATATATCTCTCTTATTAAAAAAAATATGGAATTCGTATTTTTTGTAATCTTCAAATGGACATTTTCAAACCCGATTTGGAAAGAAAAATTTGTATAATTATGCTAAATGTTAATACAAAAAATATTTATCCTTGCTACGCGAAGAATGAATGTCCCCCAATTCAGCAACACATCTAAACATCTTATACAAGAGAGACAGACAGACCTTATACAAGAGAGAGCACGAAGATAGAAGTCATAACAAGGAAGATAGAGACGCGGTTCTGCGACGGGTATTGTCTAAAACAGATTCAGTCTTAAGTCGGTTAATGACAGTGATGAGGGACGCACGCGCGTAACATGAGCGGCGTATTTGCGATTTTAAATGTATTTTTCTACAACAGGGCTAAATTATATGTTTATTCGCATAAATTATGGAAAATGAATGATTAAACAGTATGTTTCCATGTTTATTTTTTTTAAATGCCTGAACTTTAGAATATTCCGTCTTTTGCTTGTGGTAACACGATGTTACATCACCGCGCGCAAAGAGCTTCTTTACCAAATTCTTTTAAGAGTTAAAAAAAATCAAAAAAAAAATTCTGGAGTCCAATAATAATTATTATGAACAAAAAAAATATTTTCTCCACGTTAAGCGTTTTTGTCTACCACAAGGTGAAATGATTTTCCAAATTTAATTAATTGGTAAAGTTTCACTGCAATATTTCACATTCGTTATAAATAGTTCTCAGACCGACACCTCAAGTTTGAGACTAATACTCGTATGCAGAGACAAACCTTAAGGTGAGGTAAGTAGATTCTATTGTCTCCACTTTCGGGTTATTCTCTGTACATGAGATTAGAATGTACTTTCCTCACCTTAAGTTTTGTCTCTGCATACGGGTATAAACATCTTGCCCTCGTGTTTATTATAAATGATGTCAGATGCGCTTCGATTTGAGTACCAATGCAGTGCCCTTTATCTATATACGCCATTCCTTTCGGTTAACTCTTGTGTGAATGTGATGTAACACAAGTCTACATCGGATACAAGATTTGATATATCTCTCTTTTTTTTTCAATCATGAATTTTTGTTTTTTGTAATCTTCAAATGAACATTTTCACACTGGATTTGGAAAGTAAAATTGGTATAAATATGCAGAATTTTAATATAAACCATATTTATCCTTGCAATTAGAATTAAAACTTCATATATGAACGAAAGTGATACCAATTCAACAATAAATATGTTAAACTGTATAGTATAAGAAAGAACACGATAATAGAACTTATAATATGGAAGACTGAGACGCTGTTCTGAGGCAGATGTTTGTGTAAAAGAGACAACAGTATTCAGATAGCATCATAGATACATGTACCATGCTTAAAGAAAAAAAAACATCAGTCATGTGTGTTTTTTTTATTCGTTCAATCAGTCGGTTATTGGCAGTGAGCGGGAGTGCACTCAAGTTAAGTGACAGGCGTATTTATGATTTTGAATCTATTTTGCTGTAACATGCCTAAATCGTATTGTTATTTTTATAAAAAATGGAAAATTAATTATTAAACTATACGATTCTATTTTTTTTTCAAATACCTGATGTTTTCATTTTTAAATGGGAGTTGCAGTGTTATTGACCTTGCTTAGAGAATTTTTTCCTGGTCATCTATTTCTAAGAAGTCTTAGGAATGGGAGGGAATTTTGGCTGTGGAAATTTGTAGGAACTTCTCCGCATTTGCTTAATGAAGAGAAAACTACTGAAAACTCATTCAAGAGAAGTCGGACTACTGATAGACATCAGTAGGCCTTCCGTTTTACTTGAAGAGATCCCGGCATTTTATGTCCTGTTATCATATTTTGCTGAAATAGAGTCAATGTTAAATATTTCTAGTCTACAAAAACGTAGAACTAATATTGACTCCATATATATGTTCGGCATACTAAATGGTATAATCGATGTTCCATCATTACTGGGACAAGTAAAATTCAATATTCCGACTCGTAGATTCAGAAACAATGAAGTACTGTTCATCGATCAGCATAAAACAAACTATGGCCTAAATTCTCCAATGACCCGCCTTTGTCGTATTGTTAACTCAAGACAAGATCTGGACTTTTTTGGTTTAAGTTTACAAAGATTTAAACGAGCACTAAATAAATAGTCCAGATCTTGTCTCGATGTCCCTTATGTTTGTCAATGCTTCTTTCTTTTTTTTAAAATGTTTTAAACTATTCTTTTATTGTAATATTTAAACCTTATAAATTGTATACATGGACAATGTCCGTTAATAATTAAATAAATAAATATTTTGTTCATATGTGAACATTTTGTTCATAACTATTCTAACCATAAAAACAATAGTAAAAACTTAACCAAAAATGTCATACATATGAAACAAGGGGTAAAAAAAAGATATGACTACCAATGAGGAGAAAAACAGAATCTCAAAACTCATTGTAACAGGGGTTAAAGCTGTACAATGAGTTACCTAAAGCTAGGGTTTTCTAGGACAGCGGTGCCCGTATTTTAACGGCCGTAGTGAACGGTGATGCGGTGGATAACCGTCGTAACGGTGACTAGAGTGTGGTTTCCTAGGAAAACGGTGTTATCAACACCATTTAACACCGTTTCACTAGGAAATCACTCTCTAGTCGACGTTACGACGGCTGTCTACCGCATCACTGTTCACTACGGCCGTTAAAATACGGGCACCGCTCTCCTAGGAAACCCTTGCTTTAGAGAATAAAGGAAATAGAAAAAATTGAAATATTTAAAATTAATTTGAAAAAATATGTTATTTTAATAAAAAAAATGTAATATTATTAAAAGTTTATATTAGTTCTTAAGATGTTATGAACTAACTTAATAAAGCATAAATAAATAAATAAAAGATACTTCCTTTCGTGATAAGTCATTGTGACTCATTACATAATGGATTTGCCTTAGATCTTCACCGACGCTTTTGCATAGCACCTCTATGTCTGGTATTCTGATTGGAATTGCGCGCGAAGAGATCGCTCTGTTAGCGTGTATTTGGTACGCGTTTAAAATGCGTTTTCTACGCGCGCTTTTGCGTTCAGAATACCACCCAAGGTTATGTTTTTTGATAATTAAAAAGGCTTTAGAGTTTTCCGTTTTTAGCTTGATGTACCACAATCTTACAACACCGCGCCCAAAGGATATTTAAGCACAGCCTTTTAAAAGTTAAGGGGTTAGGGGAATTATGATATTAAGTAAAAACTGTAAATAATTACTACGCTGTAATTTAATTATACATAGGTGATAATTCCCAGGAGAAGTATGGCCTGAAGGGAAAATGTAAAACATAAATTCTAATGTATTTTTAATTTTGTATCTGGCAACTTCCCCCGTATCAGTTTTCTCTCAGTAACTAAATAACTTCCCGAGACGCGTTTATGTTTATATAGGAGTATACAGTTCAAAGATACTCTAGCCGAATCAAAATATTTTTTTAAAAAAACACTGCACTTGTCTTAACCTTTTACCGCATGACGTTTGTTTACTTAAGTAAAGTTTTGTAAGTAAGACTATTGTCAAACGCGGCGTATTTGCGAATTTGCCGTTCTACCATTAATTACCTAAAAAGTCATTAGTTTATTCACAGAAGGTGCTGCAATAGCGCCCATTTATTTAGTTTTTTACAGTACTTATGGAGAATGGACCACGTAGCGATTCCAGAGAAAAAGTTATTGAATTACAGCCGAAAATCCAAGGTAAGCCTGAAAATATGTTTACTTAAAGTTTCTTGAAATTGTGATGGTCACTGTATCAAAAATAGTCGCTGTAGATAGATTTTCAGGATAAATTAGGATATTTAGGTCCATGACAAGCAACTCTGTGTTTGTTTGTGATTCCATTTTGCATGCGTTAGGTTTTGACATTTAGAATGTCACGTGGTGGCTATTTGTGGTTATATGCCGCAGTTAGTTGGGGTTTTATGCCGTACGCGGTATGTGCATACTGAGTAACGTGCTTTTTCGAATGTTTAAATGCCTCGGCAGTTCAAAACGAAACATCTTAGAGCTCAATGTGGAAGCTCTGCAGAAAGCTGTAGAAGATATTAAACAAAAAATGTCAATTTGCGAGATTTCTAGAATTGCGGGTAGATCACCAATTGTGGCGATCGACTATTGTCTCTACCGTACGAGCTGTTATGAGCGTGCGAACTATGCTCTATCGTGTGGATGTTTTTAGTCTGTACTCTGTACTACTGGCTATGCGATCTAAGAGTTCAATTGAAATCTTACATTTGACATTCGACATCTCGCGCGTAGCTTACTTTGTATCATAGAAGATTGCTTAATGACCCATCAATGACAATTAACAAAAATACTATATTTACATTAATATAGAACACTGTTTATTATTTAACAATTTCAATATAACTTAAATCAATATATTTAATTAATTTACTTTTGTAATATGACAAAGAAATTACATTTTATAAAATTTAACTGCGGAGGAAACAATAAAATCAATTCGAAGAGAATCTTGAATCTTGTGAGGTTGTGACGAACCGCGTGATCAGTATTTAAACTTTTTATAGGCTTACCTACGTCACTGATCCTTTGGCACGCCAATTTTGGAGGTCTCTCATCCGTCTCGTCAAGCACCGCAATACAAAAATATAACTAGCAATATATTCATATAATAATAATATGATAATCTTTATTGAGCATTTGAGAAAAAAAAACAGTTAAATATCTATATATATTTTATCTATCTATGTAGGTAAACTCGTACCAAGATAGATGCAAGTTGTATATGTATGGTGTGGTAACGGTAGGGTATCGAGACAGCAAGGCGATCCACGGTCACTCACTCAAATATTTTAATATTCACCCGTATGACAGCGGACCACCCCGCTATCACTGCTCACTATACCTCCCACATGTACATAATCATTTATAAAAAAATGATGCATAAATAATACACTATGTTTCAAAGGCATTGTGCCTTGTCCAAGAGCCACAGCTCTTGAAAACCTCTGTAGTGGTTTTATATCTCTAATTGATGAAAGTAGTTTATTATATAGTTTTATTCCCCTACAGTGGGGGTAGTAGTGGGCCGATGTGTTTCTTAGTTTTGGAATAATGAAGAATTATTCAATAAAGATAGCAGTGAGAAAAAGTGGAAACAAGAGAGAAGAAAAGAGAAGAGATTAAAAAAGAAGAAAAAAATTCTTCACGGTCTTATTACACTGGAAAGTTAACAATTCAATTTTCCATAAGATAAATTCGAATTTTCTGTACGAAAATGTGTATATTTGTGTGATTTTTTTAAAAGAAATTCTTACATACACGTATCCGACGAATATACGGAAAATTTGTGTGCAAATACACAATTTTGTACAAAAAAATATTTTTTGCTTGATAGACAATCGGAGATAATTCAATTAATTTCTGAATGTATTCGGGGTTGATTTAATCGGTTTCAGCTCTCTTACTTCACGAAAGCCTATAGATGGAAGAGTCGAGGAAATGTGAATGTTTAAACATAGGAAGAATGGTGAATGTTATACAGAGTTTAAAGTAGCCACTCAAACCATCCAACTAAATGCCTAAAATTAGATATTCTCTCCTAAAAAATATTTTCGTTCTATGTTGAAACTAATTTAAATCTTAATCAGAGTTACTTAACATTAATATTTAGTATCTTTTAGTTGGGTTACTCATCATCTAACATGGCTCACCCCGTTATATCATCATCATTATTCCTGTTCCACACTATATTTTACACAATATTTTTTGTTATATGAAGGTAAAATGATCATTCTTACGCTTTAGGTACCAGTCCAAAGAAAATGAAATATTTTGGTGTGAAAACACCCTTTTGAATAATTACTTTTCGTTCATAGAGTCTTTATTCAATAAAATCGCTCTGATGAAATCTGAACAACATCGCTCCGGATATTGATCAGTTCCATGTATCCGAAGGGGTTTTCCGGAACAGGATTCTCCTACTACTTTGACATGAATCTCTTTTATGTATTTTTTTCTTTTTTATAATATGAATGTTTGTAATGTATATGTTATATTTAAATAAATGAATTGAATTGAAAAAATATACACATTATTACAATATTAATACATTATAAAGAAAACAAGAATTAAAATATATTTTGTCCCGATAACTATTCAATTATAGTTTGTCATCGGGTGCTAAGACATTAGTTTTAATTAATAATCGAATAAAAAGAGTACAGACATAATACTGTATACGTATAAAATAATAAACAAAAAATAATTTAAAGAAAAATATATATATTTTTTTTTAAGTTAGAAAATAGAGTAAAATAATGCAATTAAAATTAAAGAATAGCAATTTACTTGAATATATTTTAAATATAAGAAAAAATTAAACACATATATAAATAGTGTGTCCTCGTTAATGTAATCCAAACAAGATAAAAAATAAAACAAAGTAAATAAGACAAAATAAAATTTCTAATGTAACCCTAACGGGTTTTTTAAAATTGTAAATAAATAATAAAAAATAAAAAATCGAAATTTTCCATTCATATAATCAGAAAAAAACTTCATTTTAACAATGTCGGAAATCGAACCCGAGACATCTTGCAAGGTAGGCAAACGCTCTGACCATTACACTGCGAGGCCGTTCTAAAATTGATATTTTCGAAAATTGAATAATTATTTGCAACAAAAAAATACACCTGTTTTGATGTTTAATAGAGCACCTTTTTAATGTATAATGTACTTGTACTATTCCATAGTTTCAGAGTACCCAGGTTGACCACTTCTCGCGTGTTAATGACCACGGCAAATAGTGTTAAACTGGTTCATTAACTGATTTAAGGCCCGCTGACGCACACAACCACACCTCTCCCACACACCCCCACCCGTCGCAACACTCACACATACATAAAACAATACACCCATAAACGCACGGTTGTATACCAGAATTAATTAATCGAACTTTTCGTTTTTATTATAAAAATACAGTTATTTCTTTATGTCCGCCTTATATTGTGTCCGTGTCCGTGTGGGTGAAGAACACAGTTCTTTGTGTGAAACATAACCTGAATCTCGGACGAATGTCTTGGATCCGATTACTATATTCAGGAAAAAAACCTGATAAAGGAAATCTAGTGGAGAAAAGTCCGCCACGTTGTTTAATGGTTAGCGCGTTCGCATACCACGCTTGAAATTTCAGGTTCGATTCCTGGTAAAGGCATCATGAAATATTAAAAGAAAAGATGGGCTTGAACGAAAATGTTTTATTGTTTATTTATTAAGGGAATCATACAGTCTTTTTTATAAATACAAGGTACAAAAGAACAATCTATAAAGTAAGACCAATTACAGATTTCACAATAATTTATTATGAATGCAGGAGGAGAAGGGAAAAAATAATTAAATTAAAAAATATTTATATACATTAAAATTAAATAAAAAGTACATCGAAGGTGAAAGACATTGTAAAGCTCCAACTCTATTTTCCTACCCTCTCTCTCTGCTTCCATGAACATACATATTTATTTCGTAGTAAAAATTCACAACCGACAATAACTAATTAGATGCAGGTAGTAGACGTACATATGAGTAAGTAAAAACTTAGAGTTGAAATTAAATGTGAAAATCAAAATTAAAAGTTAAAATTAAAACTAAAAATAGTTTCTGGACTTAAAGCGTAAGACTGACCGCCTTAACCTCACGTAAAATTTGATCGAGATACACTGCATTTAGTTTATGAATACAGTGCCCAATGCACCACTAGGTGTTTAAAGGGAAACGATTTTGACGTAGTGCGGAGGTTGGTACGTTTGCCTACCATTATTGTGGTCACGTGTTCTATTTCTGGCGTGAAATATTGGTTTTAAAATCGTTTCTACACTCCAATATTTTATTTTTCCTGGACTCGCACCTTGCCTCCCGTGTATGTGCAGTAATATTTACAGAAACGCTGCAATTGGAGTACTACTCAAGTTCCCTATGCACTAATACGTGCGGCTAGGGAACTTATGATAATTGTATTAACCCTTTTATTGCCGTTCGGTATCAGAATAGCGGTCCCTGTAGGCCAGTTTTAAGAGAAAAAACGCATACCCGACATTTGTATTATACGTTAAGATTGTATAATGCGCTAGAATTGTAACTTTAAAATGATATAAAACGCAAATTTTGTTTAATATTCTTAATACATAATAAATAGCTTAAATTGTAGGTATTACACGCTGAAATCGCGTTATGCGCTAGAATAGTATTATACTATCCGGCCTATGTTCGAACACATAGGTTCCTTCAACTCATCAACTCTTTTATTTTTGTATAGTAAATGAACTGAAATTTTTATTGATGTGGGTTAAAGTTTCCTAAGTATTAAAAATCACTACAAGAAATATAAATGATTATACGAATAGTTGGGAGACAATATTATAAAAATAATGTTCGTACTCGTATTTTATTTGTAAATTGAATTTTTAAATAATTACTATAATGCAATAGGTATATTATACATAATATGTATCATTATATTGATATACCTACCTACACATAGTAAGTACAGTACTCTTTAGAACTAGTAATTATTTTTGAGTAGAACTTTTAAATCAATTTCAAATTAGTATTTACCGGTTTATTTTTTAATAGAATAATACAAACTAAAAATAAACATAACATAACACTGTGCAATTTGAAACTTTTGGAATCGTTGGCTGGGGGGGTTGTGCGGCATCCATCTTAAAGCCTCTCATAATTTCACAGAAATTATTATTGAGAATAATCCGGCGCCCTCCAACATACCCGTCAGAACAGTTGTTCCAATACATAAAGGTGCTGGACACGAGACAACTGTACCTAAAAGAAGCACCCGCATACTTCTGGTCGAACAATAAGGAGATATCTCACCAAAAAGGCCATACGAAGTTTTTCCAGAGTATGAATTATGTTATACCCAAAACCTGTACAACTATTGCTTAGAGACATGTCTCCTTTATCGCGCCGAGAGGGTTCAATGTTTTGGAAGAGCGTATTAAGCTCTCAAAGACAAAAACCATTTTCAAGAGAGGGGTTTAGGACTGGATTTCCTGAGCATTTGGAATTTGAGTGCGAAACTCCATAATGATTTTCCGAATATATTAGCAACTTCTTTTTTCTCTTTTTCTATTAAATGTAAACCAAATATCTGAGTTTGCGGTTTACCATATTGATGATGCATATATATATATTTTTTTTTTTTTAAATTATTATTTTGTTTCTGATCCTATATAATATTTGTGGTGATTCTCGTATGTCTATGTTAACTAATTATTTGTTTGATCCCACAGAGTTGGGACGTATGTCTCATAAAAATTCTAATAAACTGTTTATAAGTAAATGAATTGAGTAAAAAAACGTACAGACCAGGGATATATCCTGGGTATACTGGCAAAAAGCTTTAACTCTCAAATCCCTGTTTTAAAAAATCAAGCATTTAAGTTTTGTTCCAATTTTACTCTTTTACATCTTATTTAAATTGGTAAGATGTTAAGTGCTCATTTAAGAACGTGTTTTTAATTTTTCCGTTTCTTAATTTTACATTAAGTAAATATTGAGTTATTTGTGGCTTTTAGTCTGAATAAAATACCGCGTACACGGTTTAACCTTAAATTTATTTTTAAAGCCACAGATATATGAAATTTAAAATGAAAAACTGCATCATTAAGTCAAATCCGCATATTTTCGAGTTAACGTTTTATGCCAGTATACCCACAATATTAAGTTGATGTAATTTTAAAATACAAGTACTTCACGTACTTAGCCTATAAAGCTAACTTACTATCATATATTTTAATTAATTTTGTTCCCGACGCCAACACCGACGGCAAAGCGATGCCGACGCTCGACATGCGACGGTTTACCTAATAATCTCAATTAATATATTTTTAAGTAGTTTTCATTATTTGGTTTGAAATTTCCATTATTCCCTTTTTGCACTTATGTTTATTTTTGCGCTCTGCGTATCTTGATCATTTTCGTTACATGAAGGTAAGGTGATCAGTCTTACGCTTACCAGTCTAAGGACAATGAAATATTCTAGTGTAAAAACAACCTTCTATATAATATCTCATATCAACCATGTCGGGAATCGAACCTGAGACATCTTGCATGGTAGGCAAATGCGCTGACCATTACATAACGAGGCCGACTGAATAAGATAATTTAATGATAAAGTTTGATATAAGTTAAGAATAAAGTGTTTTATAATAGTGACTATCAAGTTATATTAAATTATTATCGACTTACTTAACGAATCAATTTATGTATTTTACATATCAGCTTTGCCTATCTTAAACAATCTTGGTATGAGAGATTGCTATCAATATATTTTTCAGTACTTAATTTCGATACAAATTGGCGTATCCGCTATTCGATGTAATTATGGCAGGATGAGATTTATTATAATTGTATTTTATTTAAATCGGTTTTGAATGTCGGAATTAGTGATGTATTATTTCCTTATATCATTTTGAAAAATGCTATTAATTATGAAGACCTGTAATCAAATCGTTATCGTTGTTTCCCTAATGAAGATTAAATACTAGTTGAGTAACCGAAGGAAACGTGTATTGATATGCAAACTGTTGATGTACACTCCCAATCAAGAAATGTCGGATAAATCTAAAGGCAGATTACAGGTATGCAAATATTTTCTCGTCACTTTGTTTTAACGCGATTCGTTTTACGCGAATTCGATTCAACCCAATCCTCGGAAGTATTTTTTATCCTCCAGTGTTTACTATTTTACTGAAATCGGATAAAGTAATAATATTTTTGTAGGCTCTCATTGAAGGCTACAAAAATAAAAGAAAATTACTTTTTCCAATTCTTTAAATAAATATAACAATGTTTTGAGTATGTCCAAATGCTTGCAGACTGGCTGGATTTTCTCCCCAAGGAGTTGTTCATATTTAAACTTGTTGCAACAGAGAAGGAAAATATATTTTTTATTATTAAAAAAAAAATTTAAAAAATATTTGCGTTCTTATGATTTACCCAAATATTTCATTTTCAACGAGTTGTAAATAACTCACTATTAGAAAATGAAAATAAAGTTGTAGTAGAGTGGGAGTCCGAGGTGCTAGCCACAGGACTACAGGACCACAACCCGATTCAAAATAAATAAAAAATTGAGAAGGGCTTATGGGAGTCTAGGCATTTACAGGGTTTATGACCTGTCATTGGCTGGTTTAAGTGGCCGCTTTACACACTGTAACATTTACTATTTTGCCTATGTTTGAATATCCACATTTCCTCAACTCTTCCATCCGTTGACTTTTGTGAAGTAGAAGAACTGAAAACTTTATCATGTGGGTGAGATTCATCGGGCTGAACCAATTCACCTACTAGGCAACGCCTGAAAACAATTTTCTAATTTTTTATACTTCTTCTTTTACCAGGTAGTTAATTCAAAAATGTTTTGAATTTCTAGGGAACATATGGCTTTGTAAGGATTTTTTTTTCAATTGAATTTTGCAGCCTTCTTTAATGAGTTAAATCTTACAGAAGTCAACATTAACAAACAAATAAACTGTAGCTAACTTCGTAGTCGATAATCATAAAATGGTTTTTATCCGTTAGGGGGGCTTTTTGGATTATCTATTTATTTTGCCGTATGATTAATCGTAAGTTAATAACTGTGGTGCTTTCACACATATAGATTTCGCCGACAGGATAAAGTCTAAGTTTATAACCGAGTTGCACAGTTAAAAATGGATGACATGTGTTATTGTGCTTTACTTCAATACTGTAATTAGATCTCCCATTCTGTTCTGGGTCCGTATTTTAATGGGAAGTTAAAATTTATCTTCAATTTTATCTACAAAGTAAAACTGAGTTTTCTGTGTGATAAATACAATATGTTTATATATTTTTTATAAACATGTTCAATTACAGGTAACTGACGATGTTGCTTTGAATTTTCACACAAATATACACATTTTCGTACATAAATATCGATGTCAGTATATATCGTCTAAATATGTACCGATGAAAATAGCGTTCATAATTGCGGTCCTGCGGTGCATAAAAATATATTATAAAATCATTTTTTACCATTTAAAAAAAAAAGAAATATATTGATAAACCCTTACATTTAACAAAATTATTGTACTTTTGAAATTCACATTCTTCTGTTAATAATAATATTTTTAACATCTTTTGTAAAGGTTGTCTTAGTCTTTTGTTTAGTTTTGTCTGGTAGTTTATTGTGTAATTTCAGTCCATGGTTTATTAGTCTCGATTGTCCTTTTCTCGTTTTAAAAGGTTGTGTATGATATGTTTTCTGATATTCTCGTATTGTGTTCATATTTACTACAGTTTTTTTCAAGTTTTAATTCTTCGTCTAAAATTACATCAGTGGCTAATTTATGAATAAATTTTAAGGGTTCTAGTTTAAAGAGTTTAGTTACAATTAATTATTTAGTTTGTTTAAAAAGTTCTTTAGTTGCTCTTAGATAGGGTAGGTCATTTACTATTTTGTTACGCAATATACACGTTGCGTTGTTTGAAGCATTTTAGAAAGAAAAAATCAGTTTTTATTTTCAATAATCATATTTACTATAATTAGCATATCTTAATCACTTTTAATCAAGACAGTTTTATTTGTGAAATTGTAGCAAAATTACAGTTAAGACCAGTCCACCTCATTGATCTTCAGTATTTATGGCAAAAATAAATTATGATTAAAAAAAATCTTCTCATTTTAAATAAATAATTAAAGAACGGTTTTGTATCAATTTTAATAAACAAGTTATTTCAATAGTTTATATAAATAGTGAATAAATCATTTTACTGAATAGTGAATTAAGAAAATTAAAAAATCATAAACGCCTCTTATAGGAACATTCTTTAGCATGTATCAATTTTGATAAGTTGAGATTTTGCAATGTCAAAAATTTAATCAGACAAGCAGGAAAGTATGTCGCAAGTACCTACCCTACAGTGTGTTAATATATTATGTATGAGTGAATGAATTTCTTCATTCATTACGAAAAAATTTTTAGAATTTTTTTTCTTAGGAGTATCCATTGCGTTAAACAAAATAATTGGGTACACACTTATAATTCTCTACGCCTTGTTACAAAGGTGTCGGTAGGTTTTAATTAAAATCCAACAGAAGCAATTGATAATCATCTCCTGACGCATCAGTAAGTACTTCTCTATACTTAGCAAGTCGTGAAGGTTCTGCGTGCTGTAGCACATTAAGGAAGAGCTGATGCATCTCTTAAGAAAATCTTTCATTTCTGCTAATGAAGGCAATTTCATAAGATTCGCATATCAAGAATTGGAAAGGATTTAAAGGACAGTAATTAATTGAATATTGGTTGAAATTCAATTTCTTGTCTGTCGAATAAACGATATCTTTTTGTTAATAAAACTCAGAAATTATTAATGATTCTTGGTTCAAATGTGTGTTGTAAAATAGTACGCGTACAAACTTCACCACAGATTTTACCCAATTTGTACATTACGTGACACAATATATATTGGATCAAAATCTGGTACAAGATCTTACACCATTTACTTACCCGTGTATTATAAGCTTGAAATTTGAAGTTTGGGCAATAAATACCAAAAATTAAGATTATTTTTAAATTAAGTAAATAATGTACAATTATAGAACTAATTCCTAATTTTTTTTATGTGACTGTAATTAATATTAATTAAGAAATGTAATTATTATGAAATTTGCCGAGGTTAAACGCACAAGCGACCGAGTAGGTGGTTAATTAATCGTTTAAGTAGTGCTTGACTTAAATAACCCGAATGCAACTACCGCTCAGTGAAAAGATTTGCATTTCTTGACTGCCGAAGAAGCTTCTCATTTGAATATGATAATTCCATTGAATAAAAATATACACATACCCAAAGGAAAAACCTTAGCATCATTCGATTGAAGCCAATATCACTTGAAAGCAATAAATAAATGGCGGTTATTTTGCCTTTGCCCTTTGCATATTTCATGTAGGTACTTCTCAATTGTAAAATGACGTGATGATAGTAGTGGTAATAAGTAAAAATAAACCGAGTGCTATTTTTACGTGGTAATGGTGTATTGCCGCCTTTTTTCAATTTAATAAACGTATGTATTTCTTTTGCTTTACCTTGTATAGCTTATGGTGGCATTATATTTTTAAAAAATACCACCAATATTATAGCACGATATTGTAAAACGGTCTTAAGCGTTAGTTGGTAGAAGACCACGTAGCCCTCGCTAAGACGCTAGTCATGAATAATATAAATCCGTGATTGAATTGCTGTAAAATCTCAATAATAATTGAATTTAAAAATAAAAACATCTGCATTTTTAAAGCCTAGGTGTTCCATGCTTAAAATTATTTCTGTACTTCGTCTTTTTGTCAATAAAATGCCAATAAAAAAATTAAACATAGAAGTTAAAATTATAAGTAACAAATTTTAAATACCCAGTAAATAGTGATATAAAAATTAATTAATAAATGAATAGTTATTACATTAATTACATTATTTATTACATTACTTGAATATATCTTCTCTTCAAGACCGTCAGACTAAATCCGACCTTATAGTCCTATTTAAAATTCTCAACTCACACTTTAATGCGCCTGAACTACTGAGCTCTTTGAAATTAAATATCCCAACTTGAAATCTCAGACAAAACTTACTCTTTCATACCGATAACCATAGAACTAACTATAGTTTTCATTCCCCTATGCCCAGAATTCTTAGGTCTGCCAACAAACATACCGGTCTTGATTCGTTTGATAACAAATTGTCTTTTTTCAAACGATCACTGAATCAAATTCAATTATAAACACCTCTCTCCCGCTTCCACTCCCACAAAGTCTACTATAAACCATTGAGTCTTTCTACTTTTTTTACGATAATTTTCTATATATAAATGTGTCCATAAAAATGCTCATTGGGCGTAAATATAAATAAATAAATAAATTAGCTAATCCTTTCAATATTTTAAAATAGTAAAATTGTTTGTAATTTTGTAAAAAATATAAATCTGAAAAAGCGAAAAATATTACATTTTGACGTTTCCAGGAATCGTACCTTAAACAAAACTGAAAACTATGAAACCATAAGACGTGCTATTATTAGCTCTATCAAATTTAAAATAAATCTAAATTCTTAGTAGGTTGAATGCTGTCGAAATGAGATCCCTCAGGCGAATGTGTGGTAAAACGATGTATGATAGGTGCACAAATGTCGAGATCCGTGAAGTGTGTAAGGCTGAGACATGCATTATTGACAGAATCAAGAATGGGGTGCTGCGTTGGTTTGGACATGTAGAGCGAATGGACAGCGAAAGAACGGCTAAAAGGATCTGCGATGCAAATGTTGATGGATGCAGAAAACGAGGAAGACCGAGAAAGACATGGCACAATCAAGTCTATCAAATACTTGAAGATGGACATGTCAAAAGTAGGAATAATCGGCGTGCGTGCATGAGGAGATGTGTGAATGTAGAGGAAGCGAGGTCTGTATGCCAAGATAGAGTGTTATGGCGTTCTATCCTTTCTGCCTACCCTTACGGGGAAACGGCGTGATGGTTTGTTGTTGTCTAAATTCTTGCTTCATAATTATTTTACATATTTTCATGTCAAATTTTTATTCAATGGATGATTCCTCTCGGTAATCCAAGAAAACGCGAACCGTGCCTGTAGACACTAATAATTGACAAGCAATGATAGATCGCTCCACACACCGAGGCTGTCACACCTGAAAAATGGGACCGGTCCACAGCTGAGGCAGGCTGGTGGTCAGCGAGCGAGGTGGAATGCGAATTACTCTTATTGCAGAGCCCGGAGGAATGTTGACAAATTGATTTCCATATTTTAACTTGTAATCTGTAATTATTGCGTTATGTGGGACGATAATTGGGCGATTCTAACACAATCTGAATTATCACGTTTTCATATTTAAAATTTATTTCATTTATAATCTTATATACATAAGTTATGTACTCGTATATGAATAAGACATATGAATATTTTTTAACTGTTTATATAATTTTTCTACTATTTATCTTTTCAGACTTCTTAATTTGTAAATAACTGTTTAGCACTAATCTTCTTACATGTCTGCATATAACTGTATTTGCAATTAATATGTCTGTGCCTTTGTTTCAATACAATAAAAAAAATTACAAATAAAAGGTAGGAAACCAAATTACAAGCGCGCCAACATTTTTATTAGACAGCGCAAGCAAAAAATATTTGTTGCAAAATATAATATTAGCACGTCACAATGGAGTGTTAGTACAAACTCAAATTTAAGAATTCCTTTACGTGTATTCATTTTTTATTCATATCGCAGCCGAATTGTCATTTAAGGAGGATTTGATTATTTAAAAAAAAAATAAAAAAAAATTCTTATGTTTTTTTACGATAAACATGAATGATAAAACAGAGGATTAAAAATAAATCATAGTTGCATAGCAATGAAATACATATTAATAGTAAAAATAGTAAACAAAAAAATCCCACAAAGGCATGTCCTGTTCGTGGGTATACAAGAAAATGTTAATGAATTTGTGATCCTATAATAAATATAGGACAGTTATAATATTTTCGTGTAATATAAGAAAGAAAAAATAAGATATTCTGTCAAATATAATATGTTTTTTTTTGTAGTAATTATAAAAAGGAAATAAAAAATATTTAAAAATACACAAAAATATTCCTTATTATTAAAGGGCAACAAAATAAATCATAGAAAAAAAGAGTTCGTATCTTTAGTTTGAATCCAGGATAGGGCATGTTTTTTAAAAGAATTTCATATTGAGTATGAGACTTTCTTGTCAACAGATTGAAGAGTTGAGGAAATGTGGATGTTTAACATAGGCAGAATAGTGAATGTTCACAGTGTGTAAAGTAGACACATAAATCAGCCAATGACAGGTCATAAGCCATGCAAATGCCTATAATTCCACATTCCCTTCTCAAAAATGTTTTCCCTCTCTGTTGCAACAAATTTAGATGTCAAAGTTATCTAATTTAACCTAACGTACCGAGGCAAGGGCCGGTTGCACCATTGAAAATAAGTTAAATAAATGTGTCGTTTTTATCAAAATGGACAAAATGAGTATTTTGTGTTTCTTAACACAACTCATTTTGTACTTTTTAATTTGTACACATTAAATTTTTAATTTACATTTTTTTCGAGGAATTTTAGCCCTATGTGGATACAAAAAATGTTTTCTTACGCGCGGTTGAAATTGGAAAGTTAAATTGTACGGCAAAGTTTCTTGAAAATACATGAAACAAATAATAAAAACGAACAACTTTGAACGATGTCACTAGTATCAACTAATGATAACAGGGTTGTGAAAATTTTCCGGCTTACGATAAGGCAACAGACCAATCGGCAGAGCTGACCGAGACGAAGCGGAAGAGAACTTGAGACGTCACAAACGGAGTAATTACAGAAATACGAAATTTAAAAAAATCATAGCGCTGATAATACGATACAAAATAAATTTTTTTTGACTTAGTTTAATTATCTATCAATAATAACAAATAAAAAAACCACTGAACTTCCTTATTGTTATATTTTTATAAGCAACCTTATTAAGCTTTACAATCGAATCGTAATTTGTTTCTTACACAATTTAGTTGGGATAAAATAATCATTTTATAATTAATCTGTCAATTTGTAAATTCACTTTTTTAGGTAAGAAACAACTTAATTAACTGTTGATTCAATTAACTTTTTGGAGTTTTTTTATACAAATTAAGAAGTGGTTTTTTTTTGTGAAACCAATTTATTCGGCGATCGCTTCTGAAAAAATTATCACCATTTCAAACTTTAGATAACTTAACTCAGTATTGTGGGTTAAGGCATGCAGCGACAGTTTACATAGGTATGAAAACCTTAAAAATAGTAGTATGTTAAGTGGGGATGGAAATACTGAGAAAAATATTGAAAGGAGGATAAGTCCTGGGAACGGAGTAAACGGTGTAATTTAATCAACTTTAAGATCAACAGCACTAAAGCGTCGCTGAACTTCAGCGATACTGCGTGACAGAATCTCGTATGGAGTGCTGCGCAGTGAAGTGCATTTTTAGTGCGGTTTGTTTTATTAAAAGTAGTGAACCGTTTGAGCCGTTTGACATTTAGCAAACAAAGGTTAAACGCAGTGACCAAATTTAGCGGTACGCAATAGAGTCCTGGTGCCGACCTTTGTGTATGGAAA